>NW_003298857.1:164812-184112 GCF_000151645.1 Tuber melanosporum | reverse complement strand
GTTAGACCTGAAATATGAGATCTCTTTGAGTGCGGATATGGGTATCTGAAAACCTATTTTCTCCTCTGTCCTCCTCCCTTTTCTACAGCTACATCACCCTCCCACATTGCCTTCCTTCTTCACATCTCTTTTATCTAATGCCTATAAGCTAATGTCTATTCGAACCTCTCTTGAGCTAAATCCTTATCTAAATGAACTCATTCTTGTGCCATCCGCTTTCCAAGATACCTTTTTTCAAGTTTTCTCTTTACTGTCCTACTAGAAACATTGGGAGCAACATGCTCAGTACTGTCAGAAAAGGTAGTATGGCGATTTTTAATAGCTTCCTCCACTATAGCATTATCCTGTGACTTGGTAGTGTTAGGATGTCTTTCTCTATCATTATTCTCCTTGTCCTTTCGATCTCCCTTTGCAATTATCTCTCTAGCAGTAGTGTAGGGGATATTAAGGGAGTGAGAAATTTGCTGATATCTCTTCTGAGACTTGTGTAATCTGAGAATCCTCTCTGTGGTAAACTCAGAGACATGTGTAGAGGGAATAGGTTTTTTCACATGACTGCGAAGAATAGGAGGCATAGTTTATTGAAAAAAAGAATTGAACAGAATTATTTCTTCTTAGTTGGCTTAGAGCAATTCTTTTAGGAACTGTTGAGAGTGAAGGATGATGAAGGGGGTGGGTTGCTACCAATTGTAGAATCGTGGTTAACTTTGTCAATGTAAAATATATAAAGCTCTTGGGCGAGAGAGAGGGATTAGCCAGATGATGACTGGTTGTTTACATAGTTAAACTCATAGTCTGTTTTTGCCTGTTTTTCCTGATCCTTCTTCTGCTAGGGGTGGAGTTACTGGGGAGTCAATTATTGATGGTTATAATCATTATAACTCTCTAGGCATATGGGAGAATATCAGAGAAAAGGCTGGAGAAGAAGAGGTATTTTTTATCATTGGTAATGCTAAGACTCACTTGCCTTTTAGGAGATAGCTCATAGGGTATGGAATTACACTGATGGATATTCTTGCCTATTTACCAGATCTCAATCCAATTGAAAATATTTAGCCTATTTTGAAAGGTAAGCTTTACAAGCATTACCCTGAGCTATATCTTATGAAGGGTGATGTCAATGTGGTCAAGAAGACAATAGTGGAGGCCATCCCTCATTGTTGGGAACTTCTTGAATCAAAGGTTTTTGATACTTTAGCTAGATCAATGGTGGATAGAATAGAGGCAATTATTAAGGCTGATCGATAGTATACCAAATATTAATTTCTACTATGTATCTACATCTTTTAACTTTATTCTTTTGGTTCCCAGGATAGTCGATTGGTCAGTGATTGTGGTTGTCATCGCCGAAGATTTTCCTCTGTTGAATCACAGTTAATTTTGTCCTCATACAATACTTAATCCTAGGAATTGTGAAGCTATCTGCAACTTTGCCTCACAGCTTCACACTCTAATTGCCAAGCTGAAACTCTGTGGCACCTCAATTGATAACAAACATCCTTATTTCTTCTTACTCTATACCTTGCTAGCTTCTGATACTTGGAAGACTACAAGACAATTCCAGCAGTCAGTGATAATATTAGTGTCAATAAGTTCACCATCTTTGATAGCCAGTTTGGAATTAGCTGAGGCTGAGCTGAATCATAAACAAGGCCCATGTGAAATACCTGGTCCCCAGTATACACAAAAAGACAGACAAAAACAAAAGTAAGAGCAGAAAACGACTTTCCCGATTGAAGGTAGAGACCAATACTAGCTTCAGGTGGTACTCTTGGAATTGAGTGCTGTAACCATGAGAAACATGATCACTGACTAGTTGAATGTTGTAGAAGGGAGGTAGGCCAGGTAGTACATGAGAGAACTGTAGAGTGAGGGACCCAGCTGGCATTATGGCATGTTTTTTTAGGGTCTCAGAATTGTTAAGAGGCCTGATACCTAGAGCATATAGGGATGGTATATGATGTGGAAGATGATGGAGAACTTGCAATCAAGAAAGAATTTAAATACAGAAGATTTTAATTGTTCTTAGTGGACACTTGACTCTGCATGCACAGTACACTTGACTGGCACATACCTCACCTTTGTGTCATGTACAGACTATCACTTCAGAATAGATGAAACAGTTGCGGAAACCACTACTAGACAGAGTGTGGCTTCACTGGGTAAAAGAATGATTAAACTCCAAGTCTCAAATGTAAAAGGGATTTGTAAATACGTTCGACTTAATCATGCACTGCATGGCCCACTGGCCTCTGGTACCAATATGATTTCAATTCATCAACTGACATGTTGTGGATATCATGTGGAGTTTGAATATTATAAGGTGCAACTTTCCCAGAAGGGTGTTCTACAGACAACTGCAATAAAGAATAATCATAGGTATCAACTACAGCATGTTGATAGCTACACAGAGTCCGTTCAGCCTATTGATACAAGATTTTGCCACTCTATACGAAACTGTGAACTTGAGAATTGACATGTTCAACTGAGCGACCTTGACATCTAGGCTGTTGTTAAAATATTGACTTAGGCAATGGTAACTGGTATGAGAAACCTATCTCACTGGAGTGAAATTGAGCCTTGTCAACATTACTTGATAGGCAAAATAACTCGAATTCTATTTAAATCATCTATGTGGATGACTACCAAGCTACCAGAACTTATCTATTCTGATAATTATGGTCTGATGCAAGTCCTGTACTTTGCTGGATCAAGATATTATATCTTTTTTATTGATGGCTTTACCAAATTTAAAATAATAATTTTTCTCGACAAGAAATCACATGCCTACAGATGTTTCCTTTCATATACGGTAGTGTTTAAATACAAGTATAATAGCTCGAAAAAGGGGGGATACTTGCGATAGCTTTTAAAAGGAAAACTTATATAGGATAAAAGATGATTCCATTTGTGTATTCAAGAAACTAACATGCATGCCATAGTAATCATAGGCACCACTCCTGAATTCAATTTCCTGTACGTGTTTGTACCTAAGGGATTCAACCCTTTTGCTATTCTGGGACTTGTCATTTCCAGATAACCCTATCTCATTCTATAACAACTCTTTATTCTATGCCATATCTTATTTAATCTATTACTTTCTCTGATATAGTACAGTGCAGAGTTCTACGATATTTAAAAACCTGTAGTATTTAGCTATGTTAAAGCTCTTCTTTAATCTGTTACCTACCATTTCCTGCGTTTCAACATGCTCAACACTCACATCCCTATTCTCAACCAGATCTCTCACCTAAAAATTTGATACACCCATATGTCCTATACTAGGCTTATCTCTACCACCATTCAGATTTTGTACACAAGCTTGATTGTTATTAAATACCTTCCCTGCACTTCTCTGATTTCCTTTCCTGTTATCTTTGATTACTAATTCAATTCAAACTCTTTCATACTATAGTGCCTCTTCTATTGCTATTACTGTTGCTGTGAATTCAGCCTCAGCAGTTGACTTAGCAGTTGTTGTTTGTTTCACTGATTTCGAAATGATAGTAGCCCCAATCTTACTTTAAATTACCATGCCAGATGTAGTTTTCATCGTATTCCTTTCTGCAGCAAAGTCTGCATCTGCATAAAGGTTTTAATTTCGCGCAATCTGAATACTGCCAAGTCATAAAGTCTAGTGCTTACTACTCGGAATGTATTGCCTCACACAATGCAGGCCACCTTAGTGTTGTTATGTATTGAGATTTAAAGCAAATGGTCTCTGGTATCTAGCATCAAAAGTAAGATTGGGTCAGCCACTAGGCTACCACCCAGGAGACCAGGAATCGACCATTAGATTCAGCTGGACAAGGAGGGAAAGACAGAAAAATCAAAGGAAATTCCCTACAAGAAGCTATATCTACTAGGAGAGGCAGAACTCGAGGAACTCAGAAGGTTCATCGAACAGAACCTGAATAGGGGATGGATCAGAATCTCCTTTGCGTCAGGAGAATCTCGTATAGTATTCGTCAAAAAGAAGTATGGAAAAATGAGACTCTATGTCAACTACAGAGCCCACAATTCTGTTACCAACACAGATCGATACCTGCTGCCCTTGATTGGAGAAACATTAGACAGATTACTGTCAGCCAAATACTTCACCAAATTGGATATGAAGGATACATACTACAACATACGGATGAAAGCAGGAGGCGAATGGAAAACCACATTCACTTCACGATATGCAATGTCTGAATACCTGGTTATGCCTTTTGGATTAACTAATGCACTGGCTTCGTTCCCGTGATGGATCTCCACGGTATTTAACGGATACCTCAATATAAGTTGTATTGTATACCAAGATAATCTGCTCCTGTATTCGGAGAATATACGATAACATCTGAAGACTATCAGCAATATCATGGCTGCGATACAGAGATCACGAATGAAGATTAAACCAACCAAGTGCGAATTCAATAAATAAGAAACCGAATACCTCATGTTCATCATCAATCGAAGTAGCCTAAAGATCACTCCAGTTAAAACGGCAGCCATATGTGATTGGGCGAAACCAATGACAAAATGAATGTTCAATGATTCATGGGATTCTGCAACATTTACTCAAGGTTTATAGAAGGATTTCGAAGGCTTGCAAAACCACTCTATAACTTAACCAAGAAAGACAAGAAATGGGAATGGGGAGAAACAGAACAACAAGCATAGTAAGCAATTAAAACAGATCTGAGATCAGCAACAATACTAGTCCATTTCGAGCGAAATCGAAGTACAATGATTGAAACAAACGCCTCGAAGTATGTATGCTCAGGTATACTGTCACCACAATGCGAAGACAGAAAATGGAGGCCATTATCTTATCGGTCCAAGACAATGACCCCCGCAGAATGCAACTACAATGTTGCAAACAATGAACTATTAGCAATAGTGCAGGCATTAATGGAGTGGAGGAGATACATCCTGAACAATGACCAGCTGGTATAAGTTCACAATGATTACAGAAATCTGGTCCGATTCATGATCATGAAGGAATTGAATGACTGTCAGATAAGATGGATAAAACATCTCAGCAAATATAACTTCATGATTGAATACCAAGCAGGAAAAGACAGCAAAAGGCTAGATGCTCTCACAAGGATCGCAAGCAATGAACCATAGAAAAGAGAAGATAAAAGGATTGAAAAGAAAACACAAATGCTTATAACAAAAGCCTACTTCCAGGCAATAGAAGTTATCGAGTTCACATCTGAGGAAGAACAAGGAATCTAGATAGCAAACAAAGAGGACAAGACAATTCGGGTAATAAGCAAAGTATTAAAGGAAGGAAAAAAGAAAAGAACAGGAATTGATCTGGGTTTATACTAATGGAAAGACAGAAACGTGTTGTACAATGGAAAACGGTAGTTTCTGGAAGAACAGAAGATAAGGACGAGTATCATACAACAACATCACGATATCCCAATAGCAGGACACTGAGGAATGGCTAATACAACAGAATTTATCACAAGGTTATTCTATTGGCCAGGATTGAGTAAAGATATCAAATGATATGTCAAAAGCTGCGACATATGTCAAAGGGCAAAAACAGCTAAGGATGCACCTTACGGATTACTGAAATCAAATGAAGTTCCCACAAGACCCGGGGAAACAATTACTATGGATTTCATCACAGACCTACCTCTATCAAAAGGATGCAATAGCATCCTAGTCGTGGTAGATCGCTTGACCAAAATGAGTCATTTCATTGCAGTCAGAATGGATATGGACACCGGTGATTTTATGCAAACATTATTCCAAGAGCTCTTTCAACTGCATGGCCTTCTGAAGAATATAATTACAGATGGAGGAACATTATTGACATCGGGATTGTGGACAAAAGTAACAGGAGAAATAGGGATACAAAATCAGCTGAGCACAGTATTTCACCCTAAAACTAACCAACAAACAGAACTGGTAAATGCAATAGTCGAATACTATTTACATGCCTACCTCAATTATCAACAGGACTATTGGTATATGCTGTTCTCAATGGCCGAATTTACATATAACTATGCGAAACAAGAAACAATAGGCATGACACCCTTCTTTGCAAATTATGGACAACATCAACAAAGTCCGACCACATATTATACGATTAACAGCATAGTACTGGATAAAACAGATGTGGGAAAACTATGTAAGACCTTACTATACGACATGAGTCAAGCACAACAACAACAGAAAGTACAATACGATAAGTACCGAAGACTCGAGCTGAAGATACAACCAGGAGATATGGTATGGCTGCTACCATACAATATTCATACAACATGACCATCAAAGAAATTGTACTTCCAGAATATCAAACCCTTCAGAATACTGGAACGAGTAGGAAAGCGAGATTATAAGCTGGACCTTTCCCCCTCCATGTGAATATACAATATATTCCACATCTTACTTGTCGAATTACACAGCAATAACAAGTTTCCCTCACAAACAATTCTTCCTCCATCTGTAATCGAACTCGATGGAGAACCACAATATAAACTAGATGAAATAATTAATTTCCACTTCATCAACGGCAATCTTCAATACCGAGCCAAGTGGACCAAGTATTCACATGAACGTGATAAACCTTAGCATTATGTATACAACTTCGAAAACCCACAAAATGTTCTCTCAACCTTCAACCAGTGATACCTAGGCAAGACCTACTCAGGTTATGATCACATTCAACCAGGAAAAAGGCAAGAGAAAACCTCCCACACTATTGCAAGCACATGAAGGCTGGAGCGATAGGCCCCACGATACCACACCAACTAGCCCAGAATACTCGTTCATGGGACCGAGCGATAAGGAACTCAAGGAAAGGGAAAAATACGCACAGCATAATGCCATGTCATGGACAGTATGCTACCATGATAAATACCAAACATACTTGGTTGAGAAGGATGGCTCGGGATGGTTCCCGAGAGAATACCAAAAGCAGGGACCATGCCTGGACCATGACCTGAAGCAGAGACGACAGTACGTGAAACGTGTGCAGAATGGACTGGGCAAAGAAGATCTCTGCGGGATACTCCCCACAGAGGGAGGGACGCAAGAAAGACCTGGAACAGGAGGACACAAGAAGGACTTGGGCAATGAGGATATGGCCCAGGGAGGTAGGAGTGAAAAACTCCTCTGTGGCCATGGAACCGGACATCTGAAGCCTCCACAGGCAGATCCGAGGACTCCGGGATCAACCTGGCCAGGCTGAGGCCACAATTTTGGCAAATGACAAAATGATCTTGGAGCTAATACAGCTGAATGATAACCAGTAGCACACAATTAAGATGGCGAACCTGACCTTAGAATCAGTAAGGGTCAGATGGCAGAGGGCTGATGAAAGGTTTCACAAGCTCAGAAGGACCATGTATTTAACTGGACTTGAACTATTGAAACTGGAAGAAAAAGCCTGATTGGACTCAGGTTAGAGAGAGGGGAGCTAATATCACAAATATGACTTAGCATGGAAAAGCTTTTCACTGGACGCATGATTATGAGTCATAGGTACATGATTGTTTTGTGCATATGACTCATTTGGGCCATGTGATTTGTGATGTTATGATTTGTCAGGTTTCGCACAGGACTCAAGTACGAGTCATGGGACATGTACCTTGCAGGTATGCCTTGCTCATATGATTTATCTTTAGCACATGACCTCATGATGAGGTCATAGGTTTGGTGCATGTAACTCATTTGAGGCATATGACTTGTTTATTATGTTATGATTAGTTTATGAGTTTTTACACATGATCTTGCTACAACGTCATGGGTTTTGAGCATGTGACCACTTTGGTCATGTAATTTGTTTGTTATAATTTGGTTTCAGACATGTAACAATTTTGGGTTATATGACAAGGGGCAGGAAGAACAGTATAAAGGAGTCTAGGATAGCTGAGGAGGATAGGATTTTCATGCTTTGTTCTAAGTACTTTTCCTCATCCTTGCTGTTGCTTCGCCCCAAGCATTTTTTCGCACCCACAATGGGCCTTGATGCCTTGGATTCTGGGGGAGATAACTGAGTTCACGCAGTAGTTCCTGGGGTTCCTGGTGTTGAAGTCTGTTGGCATTGTATGGCAGATTACTTGTTTACTTCTCATTTGGTTGCCTAATAGTTATCTCACAATGCTGGCACTTCAAGCTATTCATCACGGTCGCATACGAGCCCCTTTCGGTAAAATGTCTTCCACTTCCTGTCTATTGTCTACTCGCAGGTTTCACACTCGTTTGGGGGGATTGAACTTTGTGTTTGGGGGGATCTCCCATGTCGTTGTTTGGGCTAGCTCATGTTTCTTGTAGGGTTTTAACAGAGTCCTTAGTTTTCATGATACAAAATACCTGCAGGTTTGTTTCATGACCATCCCGCCTCCCCAACCCATTGTACCAGCCGCATCAATTCTCTTGTAGCAGGGCAGCAATGGCCCAGCCCCACCTCATTACGTTACGTTTCCATGGTCGGAATTCTAGGATATTGTTTATCGCCATTTCCTTGAAAGTTTTGTTCTTATAGCATTTAAGGTGGTTCAGTCAGGTGTCTCCTCCTTGTCTCGGAGGGGATGGCTTTAATCCTGAAAAGGTCTTACCTCCTGCTGTGGTTTTTTATTACTGCCTGGGATGGTGTGTGACAATTGGCTACCAGACACTCACGTCGTCTGTGTATTTGGGTGGTTCAGCTGTGGATTGTAGTTGGTGGCTTCACCCATTGCAAGTGGAGCCTACCTTCTGTTTGTCTGCTTCTGTTTGCTCACCCTTCTCCTTCTTGTCGTATCAGTTGGGGGTGCTTCTTGCCCATCGATCTGTCTGTACCTGTTGCCAGACCTGTGGGGCTGGATTTGGCTGGCCATGCCTACTCTTTTCCAGCTTGGTTGAGCTTCAGTTCAACTGCGTTGGACAGTATGGCAGTGCCAGTGCCTTTAGGTGTTGGTGCTACCTCTTTTGCGGCTCGTAGCTGTGGCAGGTGAGCCCCCTAGGCTACAAGGTACTGCGGGTTAGGGCTCTGTTGCTGTGGCCAAGACCAGTGGCTGCCTGACTGGGCTAGGTATGGACTGTCCTGTGTCTGTCGGATGGTGGATCTGTCTGAAGGGCTGGGCTGGCTGGATCGGCTCTTTGGTGTCTGGTGTGTGGCTATGGGGTGGCTAATTGGGGGTAGTGAGCCACTTGTGAGCACCGGTCAGGCCGGCGTCTAGTTGGACGAGGTCTAATTAAATGTTTCCAGCCTAGCTTGAGCTGTTGGGTGAAGCTGCTGAGTGCTGCAAAGCTCTCTGATGGACTAGCTGGCTGATGGCCACCTGTGCAGATAGCGGGTTATGACCACCTGGTTTGACTTGTTTGGGTCTTCCACGCTGGGCTTTGTGGGGTTTGTTTGGTTTTTTTGGTTTGGCTACAGGTTTGACAGGAGGAGGCATGGTACTATAGGTGGCAGATAGGCCCCACAGACCTTTTTGGTCTGTAACTAGCACTCTGAATTTCCTATATTTGTGTTGTTTTAGTTGAGGGACAGGCAGTGGGTACAGGTCCTCCTCACCGATACGCTCTTTGGAGACAACTGGCAAAGTGGGTTTATAGGGTCGACAGCCTGGCATGCGGGTGCAAGAGGTTGACATGGTGGTTGCCTCTTCCCTGCCATTGTGTTGCCTGTAGGTATAGTTTGTATATTTGTTGGTTTTCTAATGTGGTGGAGGTTTTGCGGGATGGTTTTCAGACCGGGTGGTAGTGATTTTATATTTGTTGCGCAAGGAACTTAGTCTGATTGGTCTTTTGCTCAGCTTCGGCTACACTTAGTGCTGGCTGGCTTTATCCGAGAGGGGCTACAGAACTGGACTGGGGCGGGTGCTGGGTTGTTTGATGGTCTTGTAATCAGTTCTTGTATAGGCATAGCTCGGGATTGGCAGTTTCGGGAACGTAGACTTAGTTAGCTTAGGATTAGTGATATACCAGTTAGCGGTATCCCTGTGCCGGCTGAGGCTCGTTGTATGCTAGTGTTGGCAGTACAAGTTTAAATACGATTAGATTGAATTCTAAGGACTTTTCCTCCTTCTTTCACCCCGCGTGGGATGTGAAGGTTCGGTGTCGATCCAATCAGAGCCCTTGATATTTATCTCACCATAGGCTTCCAGTCTTTAACTTCCAACAACCTTTGGACAATTCGTTGTTATACCTCCTCCTACGTTTGCTGGAATTCCTTTCTTCCTTTTACTTATCTCTTGTATTGTTCACTATGGTCCCCTCCTCACGGTCGCAATGGCTAAGCAAGCCTCTGCCCCCTATGCTACATCTGCTCTAAGTTCATCGGTAGTTTTGTCTCGTGCCATTGAGAAGAACTTCGTCCTGGAGGCCGAAGTCTCTCACTTTCGGCATCACATCTCAGTTCTTTCTGGGTGATTTCATCATCCTGGAAAAGAGATATTTGCATTGTCAGCTGCCCTTGGGATTGAATGTGCTGTTAATTGCGGTTATCTCATGATGTTAATAGCTGAAGCTCCTACGGTTATCTCTTCTTCGCCTGTCTCCTCCATCTCTTCGATTACTACGGTGATCTCAGTGGCGGGGGGTAGGCTAGACCCTAAGAGTTCTCAGGATCCAGCGGATGAGTTCTCATGGGGGAATGTTGTACTGCCGATTATCCCTGCCCCTCCTGTAGCTTCGGTTGTGGGTGGTAGTGTATGTAGATTGGTAACTGATTTGTCGGGGCCAGTTGAGGTGCTTGCTCCAGGTGTGGGTAGGGTGGATCCTGGTGTGGTGACATCAGCTGGAGTGGTATCACCCCCTGTGGGGGGGCAAGTGCCTGAGTCCTCTGGTGGCATCCCCCCTGTGGTGGTGGATAGTGATGAGGGTAACCTGTTCACTCCTGTTACTAGACCTGCACCTGGAGGTGAGAAGAGGAAAAGAAACAAGAAGCACCAGGTCAAACAAGACCAGAGCTCACCTGTGCCACTTGTCCCCAACTCGGAAGGGTCATTGGCTTTGCCAGTTCGCTATCTCTAACTAGCTACGACAGAGTTCGTGGCGGGTTCGCCACCTGTGGAGGCAACTGAGGTGTTGAAAGAGGAGCTGAATACCTGGGCATGTTCAGTCAAGTGCCAATGGCTCGGGAACTCTCTCGTTCTGGCTGCTTCCATCATGGTTTTTGGGCTGCGCTGCTGGTGTGGTGCTCACCTGATTCTCTACAAGGGTTCGTACCCCCTTGACTAGGGAGCTCTCACCCTGTAAGTCGGCTTTCCCTCGAGTCTACATGTTTGGGTGTTGGGTGTTTCTTTTGTTTAGGAATAGGGGTGGGTGCTGAGGTGGTCAGCAGGGTGTTCCGAGATTATTGTATAGTGGTGCTCAGGTGGGTTTCTATTGTGGAGAAGGTTTATACAGGGCCACATTCCTGTAGCCGTCTTCGAATTTTTGTATTTTGTACACATAACCTGGCTGGCGGGTAGGCTGGGCTGAGGTGGATTTTTCTTTACCATTGATGGCTTTATATTTAGTGTTCGTATTAGGGCATGGCGCAGGCATGTTTGAGGTACGGTGTTGGAGGTTTAATTAGTTCCAAGTTAGTGGAATCAAAGATGTGACAACCTGGGGACCCAACCCTAGGGGCTCATCGTATGCCAGTGTTGACAGTATGAGTTTAAATAAAATTAGATTCAATTCTAAGTAGTTTTCCTACTTATTACTTTAACAAATAGAAAACACCTTTACGCTTTTTATCATTATTACAACCTTTCTTATTGTAATGCCAAAGAGAACTTTTCACAAAGGAGAGTTAGAAAAGGCCTACGATAGGCATTTCCGATAGAAGGCCAAGGTCTTGTACTATTGGTCTAGTAGGCATTTACCTAGAAATATTGTAAGACTAGGCAGAAGCAGAAGTCAAGTATCATTCCCCATCACTAAGAACTAAAACATCCAAAGTGGGATTATTTCACTCTAATGCTTAGACTATTGGATGTTTTAGTGCATATACTATAAGACCCCATCTGTGCTCCACAATATGTTTACAATTTTCGTAAATTTGTATTTAGTACTTTAAATCTATCTACTAGTATACTTAAAAAAAATTAATTTTATTAATTCCTTAGCCATAGAAACTTATAGTCTTTAAAGTGGTAATTTTTCCCCTCTACATATGAAGAAGCTGCGAGCTTGTTTCCATATACATACTGAACATTATTTTTATCAAAAACCGTACCAACTCTATGGTCTTCTGCAACAACAGTGTCATCTTTCTGACTTGTCTCCTACCACAACAGCTATGTCTATCTGCCTTCTTTCCCACTACAATAGCCACATCTTTCTGCCTTTTCTCCTGTCAATAACCACCTCCATTGCTCATACTATGACCTGCCCCTCTGACAACTATATCAACCTTCTGGAATAATTAGCCCTGGGTCCACATCCATAACTCATACTATGACCATTCCCCTGCAATGACTGTATTGACCTCTTTCTGTCTTCAGCTTGGGGACCATATCCACTACTCTCATATCAACATCTTTACTATCCGCCAATTCCCAATACCCTATGATACCCCAAAGGTCTCAAGAACTACTAGCACAAACTCTAAGGTAATATCTGACCAATCATTGTTAGCTGAGCATCCAGTAATACAATCGCAGATGCCAAGTCATCCAAGGTCAC
Source organism: Tuber melanosporum (assembly GCF_000151645.1). Classification (NCBI taxonomy): domain Eukaryota; kingdom Fungi; phylum Ascomycota; class Pezizomycetes; order Pezizales; family Tuberaceae; genus Tuber; species Tuber melanosporum. Next base: position 171,509 of record NW_003298857.1, on the reverse strand, counting down.
AAAAATGCCACTAAGAGAGTGAAAGGCTCCACAGCCCCACCACTTGATAGTTGCTACTGTAAATACTGAAGTTTGGGCAGAGAGACTGCTGATAATCAGCTCTTTCAGCTGGCTATGGAGGACTACTAGTCAATGAAAATCTGGGAATATACTCACATGTCTGACATATCAAAGCTAACTCTCTGACTTCATTTAAGTAGTGCTATGGCGAAATCTCCTACACCAAGAGCTGGTATGTATTCTAAGATGTGCACCCCTATACTACTTCATATGAAGTATTGTATAAATCTGTCTGAGGCTTGATGGTTAGGTGCTCCTGTAACCTCTAATAGCTGTGTGACTCCTAGTTGAAATCTGTCGTAATATTTGCCTGCTCTTTTCCCCTTATCAAAGGCTGGGTTAAACTTGTATAAAACAACTACCAGACTAACAACCTAGGGGACATCAAATGTCACTATTGAATCTTGGTCCTCAACACCACCAAGAAACTTGATATAATAAATAAGTATCTATTGGTGCTGCGGATGGTAATAGTATGACAGGAGGGACCTCTAGGCAAGTATCTCTATCTATCTATTCTCTAGTATCTCTGGACTAACACCGATTATCAGTACCAAAACCTAATTAGTCTTCTCCATCTTGCCTACAGGCAATTCAGGTCCATATCACTTCCATGACTAGTATGCTACTAGATAGACATCTATTCCTTAACTACCCCTCTTATGCCAAATACCTTAACTGGAAAATATCCTGCCGGTTATAAAATCACTAAGCATCATGGAGGTACTTGCGATAGTAAGTGTCTCTGTCTGGAGGTGGAAACCGTGTGCACTAAATATCACTTTGGTGCCAGTACTAAGGACACATGCTTACTTAGTCGTGCACCCACCAAGCCTATCCTGCTCTGAGAGTTCATGGTATTATATCAAGATGATGATGTCTTGGTGTAGGTCATCCAAATCAACTGTGAGGACCCATTCAATATTATGGTCCTAGAGTCTCATGTGGCTTGACATAGAGGATGAAGCCTGGACAGCTGCACTGGCCCATGGTACGTTCCCTTTTTTCAACCACAAGGTCAAGGATGGCTATTGGCTGAGTGGAGATATCATAGGGGGAGGAAGGAGAGGAAAAGGGGGCAGGAATCTGGGTGGAAGGAGTGGGAGAATCAGAGGTCAGGGCTGACTTTTCGGACTCACCTCATCAGCCACATAGTCTGATGAGGTTCCTGTGACACCTGCTAGCAGAGAGACAACTGTTGTTATTCATGTAAACTCTTAAGTACATCAAGATCTCTGATAATACCATCAACCAGTCTCAGTAATAAATTATATAAACAAGAAGTAAAACTGGATGTCCCACTCCTGTCTCTACCCCATTGCACTACTAGCCCCATTCATCTTACCACCCGTTGCAATTCCGACAAAGTAAGTTTTCCAAAGTTCTTTTGATCAAGAAAATACCATCACTAATAGCTAATATAGGACAATGAACAAAAATGAGTCTAGCCCGATGAGACCTCACAGCCTAGCATCCCATACCTGTCTAATTCAGTATTGGGACATTGATGAAGTAAGTTTGCTAAAGTTCCAGTTATCCAGAATACTCCATTGCTAACAGCTAATGTATGACAATGAACTAGATACATCTGGCCACTTGTGACCCTGCCACCTAGCATGCCCAATTCACGCCACTACATGTCTTGATATCGACAATCTAAGTTCTCCAAAATGCAAGTTATTAAGAAAGCTCTATTACTAATAGCAGAAATAGAACAACAAACTGGATATGTCCAGCTAATTGCAACCCCAGTACCTAATTTGCTACTCCTGTCCCACCATGCATCCTGCTGTCAAAGAGGTAGGTTCTCTGAAAATTCAAGCTATGAAGAAAGCTCTATTACTAATAGCAGATATAAGACAAGAAACCCAATGCACCTGGTCCTGCAAGAGTCTGCCACCTCTCCTATTGAACCAGGAGCACAGACCCTGGACTCTCCCCGCTGTCCGAGCATGAGAAGGGGTAACATCTTGTTGATCTGATCTAACAATACCCACGTATTGCTGACTACCTTACTTCATCTACAGGATAAATAAATTATATTGAAATCTGCAGGCCAATCTGGACACCATCATTGGCATGATGGAGCCTACAATACCCCACCCGTTGACCCCCTCTAGAGTTGTAACCAGTGTCCCCAAACGCCACCCTACAAGCTCCTTTGACCCTGACTTTCCTACCTGCCCCTACAACTCCCGTATCTGTGGCTGTTCATCCAGTATTCATCATTTGCCTGCCAGTAATTGCCCCGCTAACTCCTACAACTCATGTGTCTGTAACTGTTCATCTAGCTCCTACAACTCACATGCCTGCAAGTGCCCCATTAGCACTAACAGCACATGCCTCTGTAGCACTTCCAACAGATCCTACAAGCTCCACTACCTGTGCTTCAGTGGCACTGGCCTCTCCTGATTTCTCTAACACTGTCTTGCAAAAAACTAAGACTTTACTTGGGCTCCACTGTAGTAGTACACCTGTGCACGATGAATTATCAGTTTGTATAATTTTTCTGGTATTTACAAGTCTTTCTTTTGTTTGTGCTCTTTGCCTAAACTCTCTCTTTTTACTAGTGTTTTGATGTCTTTCCCTTTGCATTTGCTGTGTAAACCAAATTCTTTCCTTTTTTTGATAGTATCTAAATATTTTTCTTTTACTTTTACTATGAAATTCACAATTTTTATCATCTAGTTTTGCTAGATCTCTAGACTAGTACTACAATATATCTCTTCTGTGATATTATTTATTAGTCCAGTTTTTCCTTTCAGATACCTGTTGTTCCCTTACTAAATTTTCCGGCATGTTTGTCTGTCTTTGATAGTAATATTATCATTAGATGCCCTTACCTCGTACTCCTACAGTAGGTGTTTCAACATTGTTTGCCTAGTTCAAGAGTAGTAATTGCCTTTTTGCTACTTCTATTAGGATCCAGTACTATCAGATATCAAACTTGCTCATCTCTCATTCCTAGTTGCTAAATGGCCTAGTACTGTCTATCTAATAATACGGTTGGGTTGCTCCGCTAAAATAAGTATGCCTGTTACAAGAACTCGCATGTGCTGAATCAATGTCCCCAGATGAGCTTAGCTACTACTGTGGTATATTAATTATAGCATCTGACTTGCAAGAAATATTTGTTGCTAACAAGCACTATTTCTAGCTAGATTTTACTATTTCCTGTATTTTAGAGACAACTGGATTTGGTTTAGAGCAAAATTCGTACCTGGGTCATAGTGCTTTGAACAGCCAATACTAGAGGACCTAAATTTATGCATAGGTCATGAAAATACCTTAACATTCAACGTGGAAATCCAGACCTCATTTATACAAAGAGGTAGCTACAGCTATAGCTCAGGTGAGTTCTTGATTATTTCTAATTCTCAAATGTTAAACTCTTCTTGCATACAAAATTTATGAATATCAATTTAGCTAACATGGTTTAGAAAACTCACTAGGTATCTTGACATAAGAGAAACATCAGATCCAATCCCAAGTAATAGTTGGTTATTCTACAGATACTAATACCGGCTATACTAGTTAGTCTTACTATATAAGATTCCCGGTGTCATATTTAATACAATGCCATACTAGTTAGTCTTACTATATAAGATTCCCCGTGTCATATTTAACACAATAAAATTAAACAAACCCTTCATCAACAAATCAACAATATACTCCACATTCATACTACTTATCAGCCTGCAGAATCAGTACTTACTTGACATTCACTGACCTATTACAGGATGGATAAGCAAAATCAAAAAAATATGCTGAGTTAACCAACCCGTGGAGTAGGTATTTTACGTGGACATAAACTTGATATCAGATCTGATATGGTAAGATCTTGAAAATTGATATCTATGACACAACAACACAAGTACGTCAGTTCCTTAAGAACTCTTGCAAACACAGAGCTCCTACTCTTTATGCTATCTCTCCTACTAATAGGAAGCATACAACTAGAAAGACCGCCAAAGCGTGCACTGAGGAGCACAATACAGACTGTGGTATATAAAGTACTAAAGACTAAACCTGAAGGATAAGAGGATACAGAGCCCATCCATCTAACTGATAGTGCTATTAATGAGTACTAAAACTCATATAGATTGAATGAGGGAGAATCAGACACGGAACGTGACACAGAAGAGGTTGAGATTGTAGATACAAATTCATCATAATGCTTTAGTATATTCCAAGCTACAAGCTAAGTACTACCTTATCACTCCACAGTGCAGGTTTCAACCATCCCGAGGTCATAGCTAACTAATCCAATATACAGGACATCTACCACTCCTTCACAAATAATTCAGGATAGGACATAAAGTCCTCCAGCATTTCTGTTATCAAATATACCAAGGTTTTGATTACTGCACACCAGTACTAGTATCCATGTATCCAGTATCAGAGCCTCAGTCCAGCTGGTAATACTAGTGTACAGTCTGACAATAGTAGGATTAAAACTAATTATACGTGGAATATAGTAGCAGGCAGAGAGAGTGATATATTGGAGTTCGCAAAGTCACTCATCCTGCAGTACACCATCTTCAAGAATCTACCCCTTAATGCAGTTTATTTGACAGGCCAGGTGCTAAAGGGCTGAGCTACTTCACTTATGAGAAACATAGATAGTGAACATGTACTACCTGCAGAGTAGTGCATCAATTTCATAAGTCATCTTGGTTGGGCCTGACTGTTAAGCAGAGATAACCTGATAAATATCAGAGTTGTCTATGCCAACAAAAATTCATTTTTGTAGACAGATATTGTCCGGAAAGGCGCGGGCTTTGCTGATTTCATTTATGAAAATTGGGAGTGAAGTAAAATAGGTAAAGTAGAATTGAATCGTAAAGACAATATTTTATTGTTAAGATCTCTTCTTCATTACTTGATGATGTCTAAAGCTTGGGAGGCACTTGGATATTTATATTTAACCTCTAAGTGTTTGCAAACTACATCTATTTATTATGCAATGTATGTACCTCTCTTATTATAACTTACAATGTCAGGTATTCTTAAAAGGTGTGAACACCTGGAGATCCTGAAAATCACCACACCCTCTTCAGTAATTACAATATAACTAACTAGAAACCATACTGTTCGCAATAGTAGTTATCAGATCATTAGAGTCTTTAGACCTATGGCCTAGTTCTCAAGTCGAACTGAGTTGGTGCCAATTGTCTCCATCATTGATAAAATGATCAGTTTCATCTGCGGGTTGCATCTGCAAAGGTAGTCATAATCTCAACCTTTCTAGATCACCTGATTTCAAACATTCAAAACTCCTTACTCAACTGATAGATATCTTTCAGAGGACTTCCTACTAATTTGCAGGAAGCTAGTCCACCAAATGGACAAATAAATCCTCTGTCGGTAACTCTTGTTTGCTCTGGGTAACGTGGTTTCAATCGTAATTGTAGTATTGGAAGTCATCCCTACCGCTACAACGTAATCAAAAACCTATTTTTTCTAACAACGCTTGAAGTACATTAACTTCAATGATAGTGTCCCTCCACAATTATAGACTCTTCTGCTTATTGTAGAGTGAATGCAAATGTATAGAATTCTCCCTGAGATCTTTTATCATTCAATACAATCTCTTGTTACTAACATGTCACGTTACTTACAGCCCATACTTAAGATATTACATCTTTGAAGCCTAGTAGCTCTGTGGGTAGTTGATAGATTTAGCCCATTCTACCTACCAGACCTAGTCAAATATCTCCTCTCATATACTCTGCAAACAGGATCTGGTTGGACAAAAGTCACTGATGTATAAGATGTTATTCAGATACCTTCAATTCTGTGGCATTATGGTCACAGGATGCAACTGAGACTGATATGTATAATAAAGTGCAGGCTAAGTAAGGGGACTAGAGGGTAGTGTTAGAGACCAGGGATTCCAATTCCAGGTGGAGTTACCCTACTTAGGGTAATTCCTAGGTATCTGATCCCAGTATTCCTAACACTGATAAAATATAATATAATGCAGTATGTGGTACTAATATGTACACGTCAGACAAAAGCATTCCAGGATACAAACACAGTTTGTATACCATATAAAGAATAATATTATCAAGTTAAATGAACTATCAGAACATGCCACTGCGATCATATGTAAGGTTGATTATGTGCTCAAATGGGACAGGTTCATGTGCCATATAACAAAGTACAAAGTTATTTGTACTCCCTCAGCTATTCCAGAGTAACCACTATTGTGACTGAGCTCGATGCAGAATCTAACATTGGGATTCATTATGCCACATATTTCAGAGGCAATCTATGGTATATACTTCATTGATAAGCCAACACACAATATTGTCTATTCCAAGTTTTGGAGGCAAATTAATACAACTAGTGTCTTGTTAACATGCGCCATAATCTGTCACATACTCCATGCATGGAAAACCAGAATATATCAGAAGCCAAGTGAGTTCAAGCTACAGGTGGCTGGAGGTAAGAGTCTGCTAATCTTGTAATATGTTACTTGCAAGTACTCTGCTAACTTATCACCAAATACACAAGATCTGTTTGCGCAGTAAAAAAGGTCATGGGCCAACTGCCTACCAGGAATCCATGAACAGATTCTTGGAAGTATAAGTAGGGCAATAAAGAATAGGTTTGAGCAGGTACATGAAGTACA
>NW_003298857.1:107069-164578 GCF_000151645.1 Tuber melanosporum | reverse complement strand
CGGATGCGAGAGGGGCGAGGGGCGCGTTAAGCGGACTCCCTGACCAATATTACCCATATCATGAGGTCTTCTTTATCATGTTGCCTGTCCCTTAGCCTAAAAGAATCTCGGTAAGGTACCAGACCTCCTACCTAGATTTGTGATTGTCAGTAAGATGTTAATAATTAGGAGACCAATGGAATACAAGAAATTGGACAGGAAAATGAGTGGCAATGAGCAGAATGTAAATATAAGTATTAGTACTATTAATTAATTTGATAAATTGTAATAGAAATGCATAACATGTAGGAGTACAACAATAATGAATAAAGGCCAACTATCAGGAAGATATCTAGTTGACCTCTATAGAAGGAGCATAATGTACCGGCGGAAAAGGGAACATTTTACCATGTGTCTGATGAGATCCTGCAGATCTCCAGAGACCAGATGGAGTATGAAGAATAAGAAGACTATTTCAAAGTCTAATCTGGAGATGAGAGTTATATCAAGCAAGACTCATGACACTAGGAATACTAAGTAGAAAGAATTTGGACACAAATAGGTAGACACTGCAGGATATCTAAAACAGGGACTTTCAGCATCTGAGAATCCTAATACCATTGAGCAGATATGGAAATTATTAGAACATGACCAAGCAAAAAAAGATTGCCTGCCAGCAGTATGTGAGCTAGATACTTAGTTGAATGAAGAGGGTGCCAGAGGGCATTGTCTGGGTGCAGTAGTAGCTGGTAAGATCAATAATATGAATACTAAAGCTGAGAGTAGGTCATTCACAGAATGAGTGGAATATAATAGTTACTAACAGGGTATCGTGTAGACATGAGACATCCTACTACACAATGTAGAATGTGATATCTTGCTAATATTGCATTCTGATTAACAATTAGCATTTTGAATGTCCCATGTGTCAAATGCATGGACCACACAGGATGCAGAAAATTGTTTTTACTAATATAGGATACCAGTTGATTACTACCATGAAGTGCAGAGAGGGGCAGTTGACCCAAATACAAAACCACTATTGGATGTCTATTTGTATCTTAACTAGGTAGCTTCCTGCAGTTTCTAATACTCCTATGTTTATTCCTGAATCTCTTAAGTAGTATTTTATTCTAGCAGTAATAATATTACTTTATTAATAAGATACTACTAGATATGTAGGATAAATTGGAAGAGGGTATTAAGAAAAACAGTGGCCTTTTGAGAAAACTAAAAGGATCTTTAGTTTATTTTTTAGAAAGATGTACAAGAGACTCTTAGTATTTATATACCTCTAATTATATTCTCTATTTCCTGTTATAGGAACAATATGAAATGAAGACCTTGCTGATACAAGTAATGCTAGAGTAACAGCTGGATGATGCTAAAAACCAATAGTATAAGATAGTGGAAGAAGTAAGGGAAAGGTTTCTGTTAGGCGGAGACAACCTAATAGACTTTAGAGTTATCTAAGCCAACTAAGATTTGTTTCCTTAGATGGAAATTGTCTAAGAAGGATCATATTACACGAGTTTTGTTTATAGCTATTATGAGAGAAGTAAAGTAAGTAAAGTAGAATAGAATTGTGAGAACAATATTATCTTGTTAAGATCTCTTCTCCATTGCTTGATAATGTTTAAAAGCTGAGAAGGCACTTCGATAATTATATTCCTCTTCCGAGTGTTTGTGAACTACAGCTATCTATTATACAGCTATGTACTTCTTTGATCAAAACTCATAACATCAGGTATTTTCCAATGGTGTAAATACCTAGAGACTCTGAAAATCACCACACTCTCTTCAGTAATTATGATATTGCTAACTCGGAACTATACTATTCCCAATAGTAATTATCTGATTATCAGAGTCTTTAAACCTATGGCCCAGTTCTTAAGTCGAACCGAATTGGTCCTAATTGTCACAGTCAGCGATGAAATGATCAGTATCTTCTGCGGATTGTATCTGTGGAGGTAGTTATAATTGCAATCTTTCAAGGTCGCCTAACTTCAAATTCCCCTAACTCCATATTCAACCTACTGTTATCTTCCAGATTACTTCCTACTAATTTGCAGGAAGCTATTCTACTGGATTGATAGATGATCCCTCTATCAAAAACCCTTGGTTGCACTGGGTAACACAGTTTTAATCGCTACTCTAGTACTGGAAACCTGTCTCGCAACTACAGTGCATTTCTGGACCCAGTTGTAACACTCCTTAAAGTCTATTGGCTTGTCTGGTACTGTTCCTGGAAGTTCTAAACTCTTCTGGTTATTATAGAGTGGGTGTGAATGTATTGGTTTCTCTTTTAGATGCTTTAACATTCGATACCGTATTGTTGTATGAAAAAATTCCCGTTACTTACAACATATGCCAAAGATGTCACATCTTTGAAGCCTAGTAACTCTCTGAGCAGTTGACGGATTTGCTCCAGACCACTTCCCAGATCTAGCCAAAGGTCTCCTCCCATTTATTCTGCAAACAGGATATAGTAGGAAAGACTGCAGTGATGTATGCAGTGTTATTCCGACACCTTCAATTCTGTGGCACTATAGTTATACCATCCAGTAAAGATAGATATGTATAATGACTTGCAGGCCCCATATGGAGGCCACAGTCGGGTGTTAGAGACTAGAGATTCCAATTCTAAATGGAGTTACCCAACTTAGGGTGGTTCCTAAGTATTGAATCCCAATATTCCTAACAGTTTCTACTGGCTGGAACTCAAGAGAGAAGACAAGTACAGTGTTCAAACAAGTAAGAAGGATGTAAAGTAATAGCCTAGTCCTTCTTCTAGTTGGAGGAGCAGTTAAGAAAAGTACTGAGAAATGTCAGTAGTATTGAGGTCTTCCTAAATAGCAAATAAATTTCCTATTTGGAAGGTGTAGTGGAGATGGAGAGTAAACCCATATACCTTAATATATGCTTATAACACAAATGAAAACTGAATATACAAAATATAGAAAGTAAAACTAATCAAGATTATTGCATGCTCAGTACAGTATTTGTTATAAGTACTACTCTTGACATTTACTTTCTAATTAGGAATGCTTTAATATCAAGCACTACTATCAGAGCTGTTTTTTCTCAAGCTAGCTAGCAGGACCTAGGCATGGGTGGAGGCTTTTGGTCTATAAAGCACATGCTGTTAGGACTAGGCTTTGTTATGGGCCCTGTTTCTCAGGAGCAGGGACAAAATAACCTCAGTTAATCTCATTAACTGGGTAAAAAAATGAGCCAAATCGGACCAAAACTGACAGAGATAGAGCTATTTGAAGTTGTTGAACTTCAAAGAGCTATAACTTACTCAGTTTTGGTCCAATTTGGATGATTCTTTTTTTAACTTGAAGTTAATAACCTGCTCTTGGCACTCCGTTTGTCGGAAACGGGGCCCCGTAACGAACGCTAGTTAGGACCAGTATACCTTACTAAATGATTAAAAGATGAATAAACGTGCTCATAGTTATGAGTATTAAGCAACAAGCCAGGTGAGAAAAGTAAGTGTAGATTAGAATATCTTGTCTCATACATACTACACTAAGTTATACTAAGCTACAACAAAGTTATATTTAAGCCACAAACAAGTGATGTTGAGCCCCAAGAAAATTGTATTGAGCCACAACCTTGGCACTAGTACCGATCCACAAAGAATAATAAAACCTTTATCTGACTTTCCGCCGCCATACCAAGGAATCAGAGAATCAACAACTATCACTATGCCTCCTAGATAGTATTCTCCTTAACTGCTTTCGTCTCCTTCGCTTCCCCCTCTTTGTCGTAGGCCTTTTTTATCCAGTCGTTCAAGCCGCTACGATTGCGTGCAATCTCAATCGCGTAGAACTATCGCGCCTGTTGATTAGGTTTTTATGTTATATATATGGTGGGCTACCAGATGAACGAGTAAACATACCTGCATCCGAGGAACTATCCAGCAAAGCTCTGTATCAGCACCAACTACCCAACAAACCTCACCCGGGTGGACGCTCACCGAAAATAGTGGTATCTTTCTCATACTCTACCTTCGCATCCGTTCTTAGTAGCGTGCCAAAGTTGTAATCCCCAACCTGACATTTCCCTACTGTCAATTCCACCTTTGAACTTCCCCACCCTCGCCTATTGGTATGCGAGGAAATTCTTACTCACCCTCCTCTCATACTTCATCAAAAAGTTTCTCCACTTCTCTTTCCCAGCTTTACCCTTCATCTCGTCCTCACTGAGCGGCTTCTTGGGATCAAAGTCCGGGAACGTCTCGAAAAAGTGATCGTATATCTCCTGGTCCATGCGTGTAAGGCGTAGATCGGTTCCTGCGCGCCGCTCAAGGATTGACCAATAGGTTTGGGCGTGGATGACCGCTAAAGGAAAATGTTCATTAGTACTATTATTTTCTATCAAACCTACGAAGTGGGTGATTGGTATCATAATTCTGAACATACCCTTTACAGCAAATTGCTTTTCGATCTGTGAAGGGAATCAAGGTCAGCGCTGGTGTATATGGTGGAGAGGAGTAGGGGTGCACGTCTTGTAGGTTTTGCGCCTGCTCGGCTCTGAAATCCTTAGGTATCGACATTCTCGACTGGATACCGTGGGCCCTAGCTGTTGGGGTGTTGTGAGAGAGGAGCAGGAGAGGAGGGGGTCTCGACAATAATATATATAATATTATAATGTTATTATCTTTCTCTTTTGGGACGTGGAAATCCCCACCATCTAATCTTATCTGATCTGGAACACGACTCTGGGTGCTCCTATCACCCCCAATCATTCGGGTCACCATCATTGTCACTTGGCTAGTGTTCGAGCAAAACTTGGTCGATAAGTAAACGACATAAATAAGCAATATGTCGTAATTCATTAGCCTCCAATATTCAACTAGCAATACAAGTGCAATTGGACTACACAAGGACAACCAGAACCTCCCACTATGCTCCTGAAACCCCAAGCCCGTACAACCACAGACGATGCCTAACGCCATCTCAAAACGAAAATGTTTCAGAAAAACGCCATGAACCAAACCCTTAACCTTCCTCCCTCCCATATCAAGAAGGCACCCGGGCCCGTGACCGATCTCATAACGTGTCGAGTGCCTCAGATAGCCGGTTTCTAAGATTTTGATTCTCCTGTCTGACCATTTGGACTTCGTGGCCTATGTTGCGAAGGATGATATCCTGCTGCCGAAACCGCTCACTCATTTCTGCTCGCATGTCGGTTATTTCAGACTTGAGTGCAATTTGCATCTCCATAACCATGTTGTGTAGAGCAGATCGCAGCTCGGCGTTTTCGGCTCCTGGTAATTGCATTCCGACTATGGAGAAGGGAGCTGATCCCGAAAAGCTACCGGTGATCGGAGGATGGTGAGGGGGAGGTGATATATCTTGCCTAGAGCTATTGGGTTTTGGGGAGCCGCTTCCTGAAAGCTTGGGAAGAAACGAATGGTCTTCGGTATCATGTCCTATAGGAATGTCCCGTGTCATCCTTGCTTCATCTTGCCAGGAAACGGTTTTGCGGCTTTTGAAAGAGCCGGTGAGAGACCGCCTGCCCCCGGCGGAGTCATCAAGACCCAAAAGTGTTTCGGGAGCCTGGTCAGCATTAGATTGCTTCCTCTTGCGACTCCTTCTGGCCTCTTTCCCCTCTGCTAACCAAATATCCGCTTCAATTGACCCGTCATCAACAGCTGTTGCCTCATTATCAGCAACAGTAGTTACTGCTTCGTCTGCAGCTTGTGTAGTAGGTTTCTCCTCGTTGTTACTTCCGTCCATCGCCCTAACAACTCGCGCCCCACTTGATGTCTCGGGCCTCGGATCCGGTGCCAATCTCCCCGGACTAATTCTCTTTTCCCTAACAACCTCGGGGCTTCGGGGGCGTTCCCCTTTGGATTTCCCCGGCATATACGGAGCAAATAGTGCCAGATTACCACGTACTGGTTTGCCAGTCTGCCCCATAACCCTTGCCCTCACTGACCGAATATCACTCAGAAATTTCCCATCACGCGTCTTGTCAGTGACTGGTTGTCCCTTAGAAGTCCCAGAGGAAACGTGCTTGACAGTGACGGACGATTGTGTGGTCTTAGTATACCTCCAGTCCCGGCCCTGCTTGTGCACTGTTTTCCCCTCAGTTTTGGTCACAGTGTTCGGTGTCTGGCCAGGACCGTCATTTCTGATTACCGGCGCCAACGGCTGTGGGGTCTTTTCCCCAGACCCGCTCCATAGGGGTGGGGCGCTAATGGAGGTTCTCTGGGTTTCCATCCTTAGAGCTCGTTCTTGGGGATCCAAGTTCTGCGCTGCTGAAGTTGACTTCTTCTCATTCGTTGGTGAAGCCCTCAGCGGTCGCTTCTTTTTCACGGGGCTGAAAAGTCTCATGTAACCTTGATTGGTCACTTCCTCGACATCATTACGTTCTAGTCCCGCCCCCGCACCCAGTTTTGAAAAGGAATCCCCAATATCTTTGCCACCAGGAATTGGGGGCTGGGGCTCTGAGGAGCGGGATGGGTTTCGATTTTTAGTGGCTAGACGACTTCCAGTTCTGGCTCTTAGCCCTTCCCGTACTTTGGCGGGAGGCTCCGAACCGGGGCGCGACCGGTTGTGGGAATATAAATTTGGATCGCAGGTTCCTGAGTTCAGTGGAATACATATATCGCCAGCAACCTGATCCACATTAATAAAATTAGCAGACAAGCGGAAAAAGCGCAGCCAGTATGGAAGAATGTGGACGACTACTCACCCACTCAACCCCAAGGATCTTCCCTCCCGCGACATCAACAACCTGCTCGCCAACCTTATTTCCATGGCCGTCATAGACGTAGCACCTACCATGGACAGATCCAACTGCGATCAGGTAAGCTTTCGGGTCATCTCGATCGCCGGTCTTTGCCGCTGTAGACCTTACAGTCAGACTGGTAGCTGGGGCTCCGGTATGCCAGCTTCCGAGCGTGTCACGCATACCAAAATCTACAAGAAAAGCCCTCCCGTCTTCACCCACAGTAACAGCCCTACTCCGGTATCCGGGGAGAAATTGCACACCAGTGATTCCCGATGACCCGGCGACACTGGGATCGTGTAAGTGGCGGAATGTATGAATCTCTTTCAGGTCCCCTTGTCCGATACCTGTTCCATGATCTCTCCTCGCGCTGCCCCCCCCTGATATCTTACTATAGTCGTAGGCCGCGAGAACACCATCGTTGAATGCAAGAACAAATATGTTTCGGTGAGTAGGATGGAATACGCAGATGTTTACCGAAGTCGTAGAAGCACGAGGGGCGACTGCAATGGTGGTCGCCAATAACCGGTTGTGAACTTGAATCACTGGAGGATTTGCGGAGCAGGATAAAATAAGGTTCGAATCACATGAGATGGCAAACGAAACGACGGCTGAGGGATGGGCCTAGAAAACGGGTAAGCAAGAATGACGGGAGAGCGGTGATAGTACTGTCAGAGCACGAGAGGAACAATACCTCCGCAGCGTCAAATACTTTGCTTTCCTTGAAGGAATAAGTTTGGACACTATTATGAATAGAATCAGTGAAAAAGAGTGACCGTGATTCGTGATCGTATTGTAACAGGCGGCAATGCTGGACAAATCAGTATCCCATCTACTTAAAATTGAACTCAAATAGCACATACCTGTGCGCCCCTCAGTCGATAAGACCTATTTTGTCCCTCCCCTATCTTATGCAGTATAACAACCTGAGCGTCAACTATCGCCAGCACGGAACCATCCTTTGCGCCCTTCGCTGCGACAATGCCCCCGGACCCGGAAGTGAAAACACGATTGCAACCATGACGATCCCAAACACGCACCATACTACTCGTCGTAACGAACAGCTTCCATCGTTCATCATCTTCGAAAGGCGCAGAACCCGAGAGTGTCGAGTTTACTAGCGAGAGCGGAGGTTTCCTTTGTGTTTTTGTACACTTGGGGGTCGAATAGGTAGACGTGAGTATTGTTGGGAGCGACATGACTATCGAGAACTCTCGCATTCAGCAATTAGCTTGGAAAATAGCTCTTTTGTTTTTATGTGAGGCGACTACTCGAGTGATGGTTGCTGTCTTAGTTTCTCGATGGTGTTGATATACCGGTATGAATGAGAAAGTTGTGCTAATGAAGTAAACAAACACCCATGTACTCGTACATCCCGACTCGAACCCCCCTCCAGACGCACACCCCTCAATGGGAACTGGTATCCCAAGAGGCTCAACTCCCTGCCCTTGCGTTGAGCCGCATCATGGGATCCCCATCACTACAGCAAGCTTAGGGCGCGTTTTGCCGCCACTAGGTAGGAGGACAAAATACGAGGTTGTTGAATTATGCCAGAATCAACCTAGCAGTGGTGTTATCCTGGTGTAGATGGCAAGGTTCAAGCTCACAGAATGAGGCTCCAAACAGCCAGGTTGGACATCTCGGCCCAAGCAGTTTTTGAAAACTCATCGCTTGCAACCCTCCCCACAAGCTTCGTTTTCATTTTATTTCAAATTAATCATCATTCGCATCTGCATTCCAGATACCAGTTCACACAAAATCCGCTCTTGTTCATATCTATATTCTGAATACCAGTTCGTTTAACTCTATACAATGGTTGATTTTTCTCCTGAACTTTGTGCTTCTGGATATGCAATTGGAACCTATTGCCAACTGCATAGAGGAAAGGAACACTCCCGAACCTCAGCGATGACTGGAAGTATATCTATATCTGAGTTGTTGGAAGGGAGAGAGAGGAAAGAATGGTAGAAGTACTCGGAATATCGCAAGCATCTTTTTTGATTTTGCGCCGCTTTCTAGTTAGTGTTGGAGCTCTGGAGGAGGAGACTCTTGTCTACTACTATTTCTATCGCAGTAGTCTCTTGATATCAGTATGGATATATGTTTGGCTAATTATGATAGCATACTGTGGAGTCTCGTTACATTCAAAAACTAACACCACTGCCTCAAACCTTCTTGCTCCAAGAAAGGAAACCTCCATCCTG
Source organism: Tuber melanosporum (assembly GCF_000151645.1). NCBI lineage: Eukaryota > Fungi > Ascomycota > Pezizomycetes > Pezizales > Tuberaceae > Tuber > Tuber melanosporum. Next base: position 155,648 of record NW_003298857.1, on the reverse strand, counting down.
TCCCTAGATGTTACCTAACCACTCAGGTTCATTCAGCAAACTGCGGTAATAACAATGCTGCCACAGATCAGGTCTGCACTGCCAGGCCAGTACCTTCCACTTCCACTCACTTCCACTACTGCTACCATACCCGGCCTTAAACAGGAAACCGTTCCAACTCCTACTTGGTCCACACAGATCCTACATGTCATAAATGCAAACACTACGGACTCTGTACGAGGGGGGGGGGAAAGAAGTAGTGCGACACAGTAGCAACCGCTTCCCACAAGATCGCAACTCTACTCCCAACCCCCATTACTACAATACTCACTATATCCCCCACCACCTGCCAAACCATTTCAGAAAAGCACTATGACGGTAAAGGGAACCTGCAGAAGTGGGCATTAGTTTAATTAAAATAATATGTACATAAAGTTGAAATAATAATAAAATTAAATGATTTAGCGATTAGTCCACGAAATCTTGAGTGGTGGCAATCGTTGACGAAGAAGCGACAGCGCTTTGAGTGGGAAACCATGCGTGATGATAGGATCCGTGTTATTGCTCTCCGAGAAATAGCGGAGTGGTCTTTCAGAAAGATAGCTGCTGAATTGGAGGAGAAAATAGGACTTAAAGTTCACCATAGTACCTGTGCTCGCATCTATTAACGGTATCGGGAAACAGGTAGTCCTTCCAACTACCAGTGAACAGGAAGACCTCCAATCTTCCAGGAGTTTGATCTACTTGATCTAAAGTCTTTTATTAAAGAAAATAAAAGAAATAGAAGACTCTCTTGGGAAGATATTAAAAAAGAGAAGGGATTAAAGGCATCATCCAGGACAATTAAGAAGGCAGCTAAGAGTGTTAATTTAAATAAAAGAAAACCACGCAAGAAGTAAGTACTTTAATGAAGATTCAAGTGTTTACATAACTAAAAGATATTTTAGATAGGGATTGTGCCCTAAAAATATACCAATTAGATTTGGTTGGTGTATGAGAAAAAGAGCTTGGAAACTAAGAGACTGGTCCAGAATCATATGAACTGATGAAACCTCATTTTCTACAGCTGGATTTGGGCAGAGAGGATGGGTGATAAGAGAACCTTCGGAGGAATATGATCAAGATTGCATTGATGAGGTCTGGGAGTCAGGAAGGGAGACAGTTATGGTATGGGGAGCCTTTTGTGGGGATTTGAGGTCAAAGCTAGTGGAAGTACCAGGAAAGGTTAAAGTGGATTCTTATGAGTATACTAAGTATAATAGCCGGTTACCCTCCTATTCGCTTCCCTCATAGTTGGGATAAGCAAGTGTGACGGATAAGCAAGTTTGACGCTCCGTTTTTTTTTTTTTTTGTAGACCCACTCGGAGAACTTAACAACCCCAACCACCCAAACAGCATAGCGTGACTAGTAAAGGTACTAGCAAATTACGAGCCTGACACCACTCTACTAGATGCGACTCAGCCACCCAGCTGGACTCAATTTCAATTTCCTCTTCCTCTTTAAGCCAGTTACTCTCCCAGTGACTAGCCTGAGTCCCGTCTAGCTTTAAAAAGCTATTGCACCAGCCATAGTACCATCTACCCCCATTCCGCCTACGGTTAACACTCCAACGAGAATCTCCAAGAGGTTGAATACACATGTCCGAGTCCGAAGCTATGGAAAAGCTTGAAATGAAGAAGCGCCTAGATGCAGCAATGGAATAGCTAGCTGGGGAGCCTGGTAAGAAGGCCAGTACTGCAGCAAAAATCTTTAATGTCAAGCAATCATCGATTCGTATGCGCCAACACCGACAACGCTATCAAGAGAGAAATATTCGGGGTACTTTTAACCAGCATGGAGGGAATAATCTTATTCTTACAAAGCTTCAGGAGGAGGCAGTTTTCAGATTCTGCCAGGACCAATTGGAGATGGAATTAGGAGCAACACCTTCGATGATTTACGCCGCAATCTGCCACCTACGTCAGCAAGAACAATGCAGTCCTCCATCTCTGATCTGGTTTCGAAAATGGCTGAAGAAGAAACCTACTCTGTATACCATTAAGACCAAGCCAATCGCCCATGCACGTGTCGCCACTCATAGTGAGGAGGATTTGAAGACTTTTTTCATTGAGTATCAAAATACTCTCACCAAGTATGGCATCAAACGAGCCAAATATATTTACATTATAGACGAGTCTGGAGTTTGTGTTAGATGCCCAACTGGCGAGATTGTTATTGTGCCAACTCATGAAAAGGAGTTGTATACAGCAAGCCCAGAGAATCGAAAGTCTATCACCATTATCGAGACAATCTGCGCAGATGGTGGCCTTCCAATTTCACCTATTGTGATCGGCCCTGGTGAAAGGATCATGGAGAGTTGGGTGAGTGATAATCTTGTAGGGGCTGAAGTTATAGCAGTTTGGCAGACAGGTTATACCAATGAGACGATTGCTGTTGCATGGCTAGATCACTTTATCAAGCATGTGGATGCAGGTCCTGATAAGCATTGGCATATGCTTCTACTCGATGGACATATTACCCACCATAAGGATGACTTTATTCTGAAATGCTATGAGAACCATATTGTTCTCTTGAGCTTTCCCTCCCATCTCACCTATGTCCTTCAGCCTCTTGATGTTGGTATCTTTCGCCCATGGAAACATTACCACAACAAAGCCATTCACAATACCCTACACTCGCTTGATATGGAGTATACAATTTCCTTCTTCTTCAGAGACCTTAGTTCTATTCGTGAACAAACCTTTCAGATGCATACAATTAAAAATGCTTTCACAGACTCTGGTATGTTTCCTGTCTCATTCAAGAGAGCATTGAAGAAAACACGGTATTACAATGCCAGAGGAAACCCTAAAGCCATATCCAACTCCACTGCATCATCCCACTCTGAGAATGGCCCAGGTACATCTGCAAGTCCCAGCGAACCTGAAGTCCCAATGGAAGAAGGAGGTGAGCTCAAGCTTCCAGTTCTTCCCAGCACCTATTTTGAGTGCTAAAAGGGAATCGGGGAATGGATTGATAAAGCAGAAACCTTAAGTCCCTCATCCAAGGACCGCTTTCAACAATGGGCTAGGGGAACACAGATCTGCCTTGCTGAGGGACAGTTGCAAGAGGGATCCTATCGTGCTGTTCAATCACAAATCTGTGAGCAGTAAAAGCGCAAAATCAACTCTCGACGAAGTATTTAAAAAGACAGGATCATTACTGTTGAAGAAGCAAGACAAAAGAAGGCAGAAAGAGATCAGAAAGAAAAAGCCAATGCTATCAAGAAGGCTCGAAAGGACATCCAAGTTGCAGTCAATAAGGCTAAGACAGCCTTGCACTATTGATGTGTTGATACTCACAAGGCAGAAAGGGAAAGGAAGAAACTGGTTCAAACTATTCAGGCTCAAGGTGGTATTCTTCAACCTGAGTTGATGATTCCTATTATAGATCCAGAAAAGAATCCTAGTCCTCAGGATCTTGAGAACTTTCAACCGCCACCAGATCTATTGTAAGCTCTGCTTATGCTAGAGCCAAGTACTCTTACTACCACAGGTACAGGTGAAGTGGAGATTATTACTGGAAGCAGTCAAGTTTTGCAAAGCAGCATTAGTATTAGTCGGAGTCAGGAACTGGCAGAAAGTAATTGTGAAGATTTGGGCAGTGAATCAGATTCTGATTCATCATGTACATCTTCTGACTCAATTGCGAGAAATGCGGACTTTGTAACCTTTAATTAAAGCCATGTAACTACTACCGCAGTACTCATATCTGGTAGAGAGCGTGTGTTATATAACTCTATCTACAAAAAAAAAAAAAAAACTGGAGCATCATACTTACTTATCCATGACACTTGCTTATCCCAACTATGAGGGAAGCGAATAGGTGGATAACCGGCTATTATTCTGGATCCAATTTTAATTCATTTCTGGCATGAGTGTTGTGAGAGATTTGGTTGGACTAGGGTTGTTGAAGATAGTGTACCAGGGCATAAAGAGTAGGTTCTACCACCTTTTAATTATTGTATTTTCTATTTTTTGATATAGAAATACTTACTTAAGAATATAATCTAATTACTGGTTTAATCACAGATATTCTACAAAGTGTAGAAAAAGGAATGAGGTGGATATATTGCCCTGGCCACCACAGTCACCAGACCTGAACTTAATTGAAAATATTTGGGGAGATATGGAAACTTATTTGGGGGAAAGGTATGGAAGAGTTGCAAGCAAGGAAGAGCTAATTAGAGCTGTGGAGGAAGCATGGAAAGTTATTCCTGATGGAAGGTTTATAGATCTTTGCAGAAGTATGTTAAAGCAGGTCAGAGAGGTTATTAGAAGAAAAGGGCACCAAACTCATTATTGATTTATGATTTTCTTTTTATTTTACTTTAAGGAAATACTAAGCATTTTTTAATTTTATCTCCTTTACTTATTTTATTTATTGAATGTAGTTGTGGAAAATGGTAGTACTATATGTTGTTGATATTGTTTCTGTTCGAGAATTTGTGTTACACGGGTGTCACATTACTTTCTTCCCCCCCCTCGTACAGTCGTGTTTGAAAAGTCTACACACCCTACATGGCAACGGTACTACCACTTCAAATAATGATATTGACCACAACAAAAAAGAGATATAAATACAATTTTAAAATAGATAATAGTAGAAATAGAAAACAGCAGTTTCCTAATGCTACCATTTTGTATGGCTTCTATCTGCATCTAATACAGCCTGAAGTCTCTCAGGCATCCTCTGAATCCATCCATCAAATATCTCCTAGGGAATGAGGTCCCACTCTTCCTTTGCTGCCTGAAATAATTCAGCAGTTCTATGGGCCCTCTCTCAACCTTGGAGAATCACTTTCTCAGTGCTCTTTTGAGAATTGCCCCGGTATTCTCAATAGGATTGAGATTTGGTGAGTTGGGAGGACAAGTAAATCTTTGATATCTACAGTCCTCTTGAAATTTTTTGTTTTCTGTTTCATTATGCCATGATATATTATCAGCAGCCATATATATAGTTTAAGGAGCTATGTCTATGGCTTCTATGAAGGAGATAAGATAGGGTTGATGAATCTCAGTTGCATATTGGTGGAAATCGAGATGAAGTCTGTCTCTTTTGCTGATCCTTTTCTCCTCAGTCCTCTTCCTTAAAAGAATAAGCTTAGTCCTCCCTCCATACATCATTGCAGCATATACATCTATGTTGGTATCACCTGACTTAAAGTTAGACTTTAGGTTTTTTTCTTCCAACCCTTCACCTAGTCTAAGTCTGACATTTCTTCCCATTGGATTTGAATCATGTTCAAGTATAGCTTTATCTATAAAAAACCATTTGTTTCTAAGCTCTTGTCTAGTTTCTTCTCATTCTAGCAAACTTCTTTCTCTTCTCCTTCTGTTCTTTTCTCCAGAAAGGCTGTTTTCTAGGTATCCTAACCTTAAATCTAGCTTCTTTAGATATCTTGCTAACATTATCTTTACCAAGTGCAATATTGGCTTCTTGAGTAATATCTCTTATAGCTAAATAAGGCTCAAAATGAATAATATCAGGAATTACTTCCCTTTTGGCATGAGTAATCTTGGTTGATCTATCAGATCTGGGAGCATCATGGGTGTTTCCATCTCTGGATTTCACATTTTTAACAACAGTTGAAACTGTTGACTTAGAGAGGTTCATTAGCTTTAAAATTTTACCATACTTCATATTAGTATGTTTATAGCGGGCATATATCACGAACGTGGCTTAGCATAAAAGAGGTTTTCATGTAATGAATGGTTATGAGTCACAGGTATGTTATTGTTTTGCACATATGACTCATTCGGGTCATATGATTTGTTATGTGTGGGATTTGTGATGCTTTCGCACATGGCTCAAATATGAGTCATGGGATGTGCGCCTGGCAAGTATGCCTTGCAAGGGTGCCTTGCGGGTAAGCCTTACATATATGATTTATGTTTTGCACATGACCTCGTTATAAGGTCATGGGTTTTACGCATGTGATCACTTTGGTCACATGACTAGTTTATTATGATTTGGTTTCGCACATGTGACCACTTTAGGTCACATGACTAGGAGCGGGAAGAATACTATATAAGGAGGCCGATGCGGCCGAGGAAGATAGGTTCTTCACGCTTTGTTCTTAGTACTTTTCCTACTTATTACTCTAACGAATATAAAACACCTTTATGATCTTTATCTTTATTGCAAAGTTATTGTTATGACAAGGAAAGCACTTTACAAAGAAGAGTTAGAGAGAGCTTACGATACGCGTTTCCCAATAGAAGCCAAGGGTCTTGTACTATTGGAAACGTAGGCAGAGGCCTAGAGCTATCGTAAGATGAAGGAAGAGGAAGACAGAAATGAGAAGTATAGTTCCCCGTCACCAAGAACTAACTATTTTAGGAGGGATCGTTACATTACAAAGTGTCACCTAGTACAACGCCAAATGATACAAGACGGCATCCTTCAATCCAGACAGGGAAGGAGATATCGACATCGACAATCAAAACCTTAACCTAGGAGGATTCAGCGATGCCCTAGATCACGTCTCCGCAGAACCCTCAAGAGCAGCAAGCCCAGTAACCTCAGAGAAAGGATCACCAGTTGATAGCTCTCCTTCAGGAACTCCACGACCTGAGAGAATGTCAGGATCAGCAGTACCTGGGCCACCGGCCCCAGCTGCTCTGGCAACAGGAACTAGTATACAGGGAATGACTGAAAATCAGTTTCAGGCATTTCTCGCAGCAACATGAAACACAGGACAAGGAAACGTCCAATGACTGAAAGCAAAGGAGCCTGACACATACGAAGGAGCCGAAGACAAGCGACAAATATTCTTAGCGCAATGTGGAGGATATTTTACTGTTAAAAGATATGGAGATCTCTATGACGAGATCAAGATTCCATACGTGGAATCTCTCCTCAGAGGACTGGCAGGACAATGGAGCATGCCTTTCCAAGATGGAAGGAAGCAGAGGGAATGGGTCACCTACAAAGAGTTCAAGGGGACACTCTTCACACAATTCGGAGATCCCAACGTCAAAAAAACAGCAAGACAAAAGCTGGAAAAACTCCAACAAGGGAAACAAACATTCTTGGCATACGGGAGCAAATGCCGACTATTGGAATACGAGGCCGAGTTTGATGATGCTACTCTCTACATCATCCAGCTGAGAAACTGCAGCGCGAGACTGCGAGAGGCATGGGGAATATGCGACCTGCGATATACAACAGCAGAACAATTTACAAGATGGGCGATCGATAAGGAAAGCAAACTAAACATGGTTCAAAGCAACTCGGAAAATACTATAGTACACAGGGTGGTCAAATCATCCACGAATGTGGACGGAACCTTCAAACTACAAGCAGCTTGAGGAGAATGTCGAGCATTAGCACCAGGCGAGCCAATGGAGTTAGACAAATCAAGAGCAGGACCTGCTCTGAACCTGTCTAAAGAAGAATACGCCAGAAGAATAAACGGGAAACTCTGCCTAAGGTGTAGAAAAGCAGGACATCAGATATCAGAATGCAGAAGCCGAACCAATAGCAGATACCAAGGGACCAAAGCTGCTGGGAATAATCGTTTTCACAATCAAGAAAGGAGCAACATTCACGAAATGATCGCAGAAGATTTACCGGCAGAAGATGACGAGAGTTCCCAGTAAACGGTGGTCTGGGAGACCCAAGATGTGGACCTGGAAAACCCATCAAGTTAGCAAAATACTACACGGCACTACACACGCAAAGAGGAGAAGAAGATGGAGATCATGTGATGATCAAAACGAAGATATACAACGAAGAAAACGAAGAAACAACAATATATGCAATGCTCGACTCTGGGGCTACCGAAGACTTCATTGACAAAGAAATCTGCGACAAATACGGCCTCCACACCAAACAAGTAAAGAAAGCAAGACAAGTCTACCTAGCGGATGGAAATCCAAGTGATATAAGTCCTATAACCCATACGGCGACAGTACCTATAGACATTGACAGCCATAGAGAAACGGCAACCTGTCATGTAGTAGATCTAAAAAACCATAAAATAGTCCTAGGGATGCCATGGTTACGAAAGCCTAATCCGACAATTGATTGGAACGAGAACAAGATGACCTTTACAAGCGAACTATGCGCGACACGATGTCTTAACAGTTCACTTGTGGTTTACTCGACACCGATACGAGAAGCAGAATAAGAAACTTTGCATGCAAGGTTCGTCGAGATGCGGCAAGATAAGAGAGTCCAGATAAAAAGACTGGACCAAGAGGCAAGAGTGCCTACCAAGGGTTCCAAAGGGGCAGCATGACACGACCTGTATGTCAACGAAGAAAGCAAGATACCTGCCAACGGGCAGGCAACGATAGCAACAGGAATAGCCATTGGACTACCAGAAGGCACCTATGGACGAATAGCACTCTGCAGTAGTCTAGCAGTCAAACATCGACTCATGACCATGGTAGAGGTGATGGACGTTGACTATACAGGTGAAATCAAAGTGGTCCTGGCCAACCTGGCTCAAGAGGACTACCAAGTCCAAAAAGGCGATCGAATCGCACAGTTGATAATCGAAAAAATCAACAAAGAGGATTTGGACGAAGTAGATCAACTTGAAGAAACCACAAGAGGAGACAAAGGATTTGGAAGCACGGACCAAAACCAGCCCGGTACAACAAAAAGAATCAAGATCAAAAAGATCACAGTACAAGCCTTTGAAAGGTACTATTGAAGGGGAGATGCAACAGGAATTCTCAAATGGACATAGGAAGACGAAAAAGCAGTTCTAGCAAAATTCAACATCAGCACGGAGCTAGCAATCCAGGATAAGAAATACCAAAGCAAAAAGGTATGGAAAGAATTGGTTCCAAAGGAATATCATCAATTCATGAACCTATTCCAAGAAGAGGAAGCTACAGAGCTCCCACCTTGAAGACTAGGAATCGATCACGGAATTCAGCTGGACAAAGACGAAAAAACTGGAAAAAGAAAAGAGATTCCTGACAAGAAGTTATACCCACTAGGAGAAGCAGAGCTCGAAGAACTTAGGAAGTACATCGAGCAAAACTTAAAGTGAGGATGGATCAGGGACTCATTCGCATCAGGAGGATTCCCAATACTATTCGTCAAAAAGAAAGATGGAAATATGAGACTCTGCATGGACTACAGAGCTCTCAATTGGGTTACCAAGAAAGACCGATATCCACTACCCTTGATGGGAAAGGCACTGGATAGACTGCGGTCAGCGAAATACTTCACCAAACTTATATCAAGGATGCATACCACAATATACGCATCAAGGCAGGAGACGAATGGAAGACTATATTCGCCTCAAGATACGGAATGTTCGAATACTTGGTTATGCCCTTCAGGCTAACCAATGAACTGGCTTCATTCCAGAGATGGATCAACAAGTTACTCAATAACTACCACGACATATGTTACATCGTATACTACGACGATGTACTCATATACTCGGAAAACAAACAATAACACCAAAAGGATATCAGCAATGTTATGGCCACAATATAAGGATCAGAAATGAAGATCGAACCAACAAAGTACGAATTCGATAAGGAAGAAACGGAATACCTCAGATTTATCATCAATCGAAGGGTGTCAAGGTCGACCCTGTCAGAACAGCAGCCATATGGGATTTGGCCAAACCAAACAACAAAACAGATGTTCAATGCTTTGTGGGATTCTGCAACTTTTATCGAAGGTTCATAGAGGGATTTAGCAGCCTTGCAAAACCACTCTATAACGTAACAAAGAAAGACAAGAAATGGGAATGGGGAGAGACGGAACAAAAAGCATACGATGCAATAGGAATGCATCTAACATCAGCACCCATACTAGTTGATTTCAACCCAAACCAAAGGACTATGATCGAAATGGACGCCTCAAAATATGTGTGCTCAGGCATACTATCACAACAATGCGACAATGGAAAATGGAGGCCAGTGTCTTACCGATCCAAGACAATGACCCCCGCAGAGTGCAACTACGATGTTGTAAGCAAAGAACAATTTGCGATAGTTCAAGCGTTAAAGGAATGGAGAAGATACGTTTTGAACAATGAACATCCTATCTGAGTTCTAACCGACCACAAGAACTTGGTCCCATTCATGACCTCGAAAGAGATGAACGACCGCCAGATAAGATGGCTGGAACACCTCAGCAAATACAACTTCAAAATCGAATACTGACCAGGCAAAGAGAGGGGAAAGCCAGATGCTCTCACAAGAATTGCAAGTGAAAAACCATAAACGAAAGAAGGCGAAATAATCAAACAAACAACACGAACACTATTACCAAAAACCTACTTTGAGGAAATAGAGGTTATCCAATTCACATCAACGGAGGAAAGGGAAATTGAGAACGCAAATGAGAAAGACAAAATGATTCATGCAATAAGAAAAGCATTGAAAGAAGGAAAAAAGGAGATGAAAGGAATTACTCTGTGTTTATGCCAATAGAAGGAGGGAAGTATGTGGTACGAGGGAAAACAAGGGATCCTGGAAGAGGAGGAGATAAGGACAGACATCATACGAGAACATCACGATATCCAAATGGCAGGACATAGGGGAACGGCTAAAACCACAGAATTTATCACGAGGTCATTCTATTGGCCAGGACTGCATGAAGATGTCAAACGATATGTCAAAAACTACAACATATGCCAAAGTATAAAAACGGCTAAACACGCACCACATGGATTACCGAAATCAAATGAAGTTCCCGAACAACCATGGGAAACAATTACTATGGACTTCATCACGGACCTACTGGCATCGGAAAATTGTGATAGCATCCTGGTCGTGGTGGATTGTCTGACCAAAATGAATCATTTCATTCCAGTCAAAAAAGATATCAACATGAGGGATTTTATACAAACATTCTTGTGAGAGGTCTTCTGACTTCACGGACTCCCAAAAAATATCATTACGGATCGAGGAACACTATTCACATCAGGACTATGGAAGAAAGTAATGGGAGAAATGGGGATACAAAACAGGATGAGCACAACATTCCACCCACAGACGGATGGACAAATGGAACGGGTAAATGCGATACTCGAACAATATTTAAGGGCCTACGTCAATTATCAACAAGATGATTGGTACAGGCTGTTATCTCTAGCTGAATTGGCATACAACAATGGAAAGCAAGAAACAATCGGCATGACACCATTCTTCGCGAATTATGGACAACAACCACAAAGTCACAATACATATCATACAAATAATAATGTGATACCAGACAAAACCGATATGGGAAAACTATACGAAACATTACAATACGAAATGAGTCAAGCACAACATCTACAAAAGGAACAATACGATAAGCACGGAAGACCAGATCCTAACATACAACTGGGAAATATGATATGGCTAATACCACGCAATATCCATACGACCTGACCATCAAAGAAATTGGACTACAAGTAAATCGGACCATTCAGGATATTGGAAAGAGTAGGCAGCTGTGCTTATATACTCGAACTTTCCCCCTCGATGTGAATACACAACACATTCCACATCTCACTCCTCGAATTACACAACAACAACAAGTTTCCCTCACAAACACTTATTCCTCCCCCTCCGATCGAACTCGACGGAGAACCAGAATACGAGCTCGACGAAATAGTCGATTCCTGCTTCTTCCACGGTCACCTCCAATACCGAGCCAAGTGGATAGGATATTCACCTGAACACGATAAAACTTTGTACATTCGCACACAGCCTTGAACAGGTACAAGATGCCATCTCAACATTCCACCAGCGATACCCAAGCAAGCCCGGCCCAGGTGACAATCACGTTCAACCAAAACAAAGGCGAGGGAAAGGCTCCTGCGCCGTTGTAACAACATGAGGGCTGGGGCGATAGCTCACGCCAAACCACATCCACGAGCCCCAAATACTCATTCATGGGGCCGACCGATGAAGAACTCAAGGAAAGGGAACAACAAGCACAGCATAACGCCATGTTGTGGATGGTATACTACGATGACGGTTGCCAAACACATTTTGGCAACAAAGAAGGCTCAAAATGGTTCCCGGAGGAATGTTGAAAACGTGGCCCACACCCGGACCACGTCCTGAAGTATTGGCAACAATGCTTCAGAAATGGATGCAGGTTGCACAGGGCGCAGAAAATATCTGCAGGATGATATCTGTGGAAGGATGGAAGCAGGAAAGAGTTGGAAGGAGAGGATGTCAGAAAGGCATGGGCCGCGAGGACGCAGTCCAGGGACGGAGAGGCCTAAAGCTCCTCAGCAGACACAGAACCGGATGTCAGGAGCCTACACAGGCATATCCGGGGACTCCGAGAACAACTTGGCCAAGTGGAGGCCACAATTTCGGCAAACGACAAAATGATCGCAGAGCTAGGACAGCTGAACAATAATCAGCATCACACGATTGAGATGGCGAATCTGACTCTAGAATCGGTAAGGGTCAGATGGAGGATGGTAGAGGAAAAGCTCAACAAGCTGCGAAGAACCATGCGTTCAGCAGGATGGGAACTACTGAAACTGGGAGAAAAGGCCTGAGAGAACTCAGGCTTAGGAGAAGGGGAGCTAATGTCACGAATGTGGCTTAGCATAAAAGAGGTTTTCACATGACACATGGTTATGAGTCACAGGTATGTTATTGTTTCGCACATAGGACTCATTCGGGTCATATGATTTGTGATGTGTGGGTGTCAAGAACGTGGCTTAGCATGGAAAAGGTTTTCACGTGACACATGGTTATGAGTCACAGGTATGTTATTGTTTTGCGCATATAACTCATTCGGGTTATATGATTTGTTATGTGTGGGATTTGTGATGCTTTTGCACATGGTTATATGATTTGTTATATGTGGGATTTGTGATGCTTTCGCACATGGCTCAAATATAAGTCATGGGACATACACCTGACGAGTATGCCTTGCGAGTGTGCCTTGCGGGTAAGCCTTGCGCATATGAATTACATTTCGCACATGACCTCATTATGAGGTCATGGGTTTCGCGCATATGACTCAGTTGAGTCATATGACTTGTTTATTGAGTTATGATTGGTTTATGAGTTTCGCACATGACCTCACTATAAGGTCATGGGTTTTGAGCATGTGATCACTTTGGTCACATGACTAGTTTGTTTTGATTTGGTTTTGCACAGGTGAGCACTTTAGGTGACATGATTAAAGGTGGGAAGAACACTATATAAGGAGGCCGAAGCGGCCGAGGAAGATAGGTTCTTCACGCTTTGTTCTAAGTACTTTTCCTACTTATTACTTTAACGAATATAAAACACCTTTACAATCGTTATCTTTATTGCAATGTTATCGTTATGTCAAGGAAGGCGCCTTATGAAGAAGAGTTAGAGAAAGCTTACGATAGGCGTTCCCGGTAGAAGACAAGGGTCTTGTACTATCCGTAACGTAGGCAGAGGCCTAAAGCTATCGTAAGACAAAGAAAGAAGAGGACAAGAAGAGAAGTATCGTTCCCTGTCGCCAAGCACTAACTATCTGAGAAGGGATCGTTACATTACAAAGCGTCACTTAGTGCGACGCCAAACGATACAAGACGGCATCCTTCAACTCCCATCAGGAAGGAGATATTGACATCGACGATGAAAATCTTAATCTAGGAGGATTCAGCGACACCCTAGATCATGTCTCAACAGAACCCTCGAGAGCAGCAAGCCCAGTAACTCCAGAGAAAGGATCACCAGTCGATAGCTCTCCTGCTGGAACGCCACGACCTAAGAGAATGTCAGGATCCACAGTACCTGAGCCACCGGCACCAGGAACCAGCATTCTTGGAATGACTAAAAATCAGTTTCAGGCATTTCTTGCAGCCACGCGAAATACAGGGCAAGGAAATGTCCAACGACCAAAAGCAAAGAAGCCTGACACATACAAAGGAGCCGAAGATAAGCTACAAATATTCCTCGCGCAATGCTAGAGATATTTTGCAGTTAAGGGATACGGAGATCACCATGATCAAATTAAGATTCCATATGTGGAATCTCTACTCAGAGGACTCGCGGGACAATGGATCATGCCATTCCAAGATGGAAGGAAGCAGAGGGAATTGGTCACATACGAAGAGTTCAAGGCGACACTCTTTGAACAATTTGGAGACCACAACGCCAAAGAAACAGCAAGACGAAAGCTAGAAAAACTCCAGCAAGGAAAACAAACGTTCTCGGCATACTAGAACGAATGTCGACTATTGGAATACGAGGCTGACTTTGATGATGCGACTCTCTACATCATCCTCCTGTGAAACTGCAGTGAGAGACTCCGAGAGGCATGGAGAATCTCCGACATGCGCTATACGACAGCCGAACAGTTTGCAAGATGGGCAATCAACAAAGAAAGCAAATTAAACATGATTCGAAGCAACTCAGAAAATACTATAGCACACAGAGTGGTCCAATCATCCAGGAACATGGACGGAACCTTCAAACCGCAAGCACCTCGAGAAGAAAGTCGAGCATTACCACCAGGCGAACCAATGGAATTGGACAAGTCAAGAGCAGGGCCTGCTCTGAATCTGTCTAAAGAAGAATATGCCAGAAGGATGAATGTGAAATTATGCCTAAGGTGTGGAAAAGCAGGGCATCGGATACGAGAATGCAGAAGCCGACCAGACAACGGATACCAGGGAAACAGAGCTGCTGGAAATAACGGTTTCATAAATCAGAAAAGGAGCAACATCCGCGAGATGATAGCAGAGGATTCACGGGCGGAAAACGAAGAGGGTCCCCAGTAAAAGGTGGTCTCGGAGACCCAAGATGTGGACCTGGAAAACCAATCAAATTAGTGAACTACTACACGGCACTACACACGCAAAGAAGGGAAGAAGATGGAGATCATGTGATGATCAAAATGAAGATATACAACAGAGAAAGAGAAGGAAGAACAATATATGCAATGCGCGACTCGGGGGCCACTGAAGACTTCATCGACCAAGAAATATGGGACAAATACGGCCTCCACACCAAACAAGCGAAGAAAGCAAAACAAGTCCACCTAGCGGATGGAAAGCTAAGCGCTATGGGTCCTATAACCCATACGGCAACAGTACCTATGGACATTGACAGCCATAGGGAAACGGCAACCTTTCAAGGGGCAGATCTAAAGAACCATGAGATAGTCCTAGGGATGCCATGGTTACGGAAGCATAACCCAACGATCGATTGGAACGAGAACAAGATGAAGTTTACAGGTGAACTATGTGCGACACAATGTCTCAACAGTTCACCTGTAGTCTACTCCACACCAATACGAGAAGCGGAAGAAGAAACTTTGCATGCAAAGTTTACCGAGATGCGGCAGGACAAGATGGTCCGGATACAAAGACTGGACCAGGAGGCAAATGTGCCTACCAAGGGTTCCAAAGGGGCAGCAGGACACGACCTATATGCCAACGAAGGAATCAAGATACCGGCCAACGGGCAGGCAATGATAGCAACGGGAATAGCCATTGGACTCCCAGAAGGCACCTATGGACGAATAGCACCCCGCAGTGGTCTAGCAGTCAAACACCGACTCATGACCATGGTACAAGTGATCGACGTCGACTATACTGGTGAAATCAAAGTAGTCCTGGTCAACATAGCTCAAGAGGACTACCAAGTCCAGAAAGGCGATCGAATCGCACAGTTGATAATCGAAAAAATCAACAAAGAAGATCTGCATGAAGTAGATCAACTGGAAGAAACCACAAGAGGAAACGAGGGATTTGGAAGTATGGACCAAAACCAGCTAGATACAACAAAAAGAATTAAGATCAAAGAGATCACAGCACAAGCCTTTGGACGATATTATCGAAGAGGAGATACCACAGGAATTCTCAAATGGAAATACGAAGACGAGAAAGCAGTTCTGGCAAAAATCAACATCAGCACAGAACTAGCAAACCAGGACAAGAAATACCAAAGCAAAAAGGGATGGAAAGAATTGGTTCCAAAAGAATATCACTAATTCACAAATCTATTCGAAGAAGAGGAAGCTACGGAGCTACCTCGTTGAAGACCAGGAATCTACCACGAAATTCAGCTGGACAAAGACGAAAAAACGGGAAAAACAAAAGAAATTCCCTATAAAAAGTTATACCCCCTAGGGGAAGCAGAGCTCGAAGAACTTAGGAAGTATATCGAGCAAAATCTAAAGACAGGATGGATCCGAGACTCTTTCGCGTCAGGAGGATCTCCAATACTATTTGTTAAAAAGAAAGACGGAAAAATGAGACTCTGCGTAGACTACAGGGCCCTCAATTCGGTTACCAAGAAAGACCGATATCCAGTACCCTTGATTGGGGAAGCACTGGACCGACTACTATCAGCAAAATATTTCACCAAACTCGACATCAAAGACGCATACCACAATATACGCATTAAGGCAGGAGACGAATGGAAGACTACATTCGCCTCAAGATACGGAATGTTCGAATACTTAGTTATGCCTTTCGGGCTAACCAACGCACTGGCTTCATTCCAGAGATGGATCAACAGGGTACTTAATAAGTACCTCAACAGATGTTGCATCGTATACTTGGACGATGTACTCATATACTCGGAAAACATACAACAACACCAAAAAGATATCAGCAACATCATGGCGGCAATACAAGGATCAGGAATGAAGATCAAACCAACAAAATGCGAATTCCATAAGAAAGAAACAGAATACCTTAGATTTATCATCAATCGAAGTGGGGTCAAGGTTGACCCAGTTAAAACAGCAGCCATTTGGGATTGGGCCAAACCAAACAACAAAACAGATGTTCAGTGCTTTATGGGATTCTGCAACTTTTATCGAAGGTTCATAGAGGGATTTAGTAGGCTTGCAAAACCACTCTATAACCTTACGAAGAAAGACAAGAAATGGGAATGGGGAGAAAACGAACAAAAAGCATATGATGCAATACGAACGCATCTAACATCAGCACCCATACTGGTTCATTTCGACCCAAACCGAAAGACAATGATCGAAACAGATGCCTCAAAATACGTATGCTCAGGCATACTGATCACAACAATTCCGGATGATGGAAAATGGAGGCCAGTGTCTTACCGATCCAAGATAATGACCCCGGCAGAGTGCAACTAAGATGTTACAAACAAAGAACTATTAGCAATAGTTCAAGCATTAAAAGAATGGAGGAGATACGTTTCAAACAACGACCATCCAGTCCAAGTTCTAACCGACCACAAGAACCTGGTCCCGCCGATGACCACAAAAGAATTGAACGACCGTCAGATAAGATGGATAGAGCACCTTAGCAAATACAACTTCGAAATCGAATACCTACCAGGAAAAGAGAGCGGAAAGCCAGATGCTCTCGCAAGGATTGCAAGCGACAAACCACAAACGAAAGAAGACGAATGGATCAAACAAAAAACACGGAACCTATTACCAAAAACATACTTCGTGGCCATGGAGGTTATTCAATTCACATCGAAGGAGGAAAGAGTAATTGAGAATGCTAATGAGAAAGACAAAACAATCCAGGCAATAAGAGAAGCGTTGGAAGAAGGAAAAAACGAGATGAAAGGAATTGCACTGGGGTTATGGCAATGGAAGGACGGAAATATATGGTAAGATGGAAAACAAGGAATCCCGGAAGAAGAGGAGATAAGGACAGACATCATACGACAACACCATGATATCCGAACGGCAGGACACGGAGGAACGGCTAAAACCATGGAATTCATCACGAGATCATTCTATGGGCCAGGACTGCGCGAAGATGTCAATCGATATGTCAAAAACTGCGACATATGCCAGAGAACAAAAACGGCTAAACACGCACCATATGGATTACTAAAATCAAACGAAGTCCCCGAACAACCACGGGAAACAATTACTATGGATTTCATCACAGACCTACCAACATCGGAAAATTGTGATAGCATCCTGGTCGTGGTGGATTGCCTGACCAAAATGAGTCATTTCATTCCGGTTAGAAAAGACATCAACACGAGGGATTTTATACAAACATTCTTCCGAGAGGTCTTTCGACTTCACGGCCTCCCAAAGAATATCATTCCCGATTGAGGAACACTATTCACATCGGGACTATGGAAGAAAGTAACCGGAGAAAGGGGAATACAAAACAGGATGAGCACAGCGTTCCACCCACAAACAGATGGACAAACGGAACGGGTAAATGCGATACTCGAACAATACTTAAGGGCCTATGCCAACTATTAGCAAGATGATTGGTACAACCTGTTATCGATGGCCGAATTCGCATGCAACAATGGAAAGCAAGAAACAATTGGCATGACACCCTTCTTCGCGAATTACGGACAACATCCACAAAGTCACACCACACATCATACAATTAATGATGTGATACCGGAGAAAGCTGATATTGGGAAACTACACGAAACCTTACAATACGAGATGAGTCAAGCACAACAACGGCAAAAAGAACAATACGATAAGCAGCGAAGACCGGATCCAAACATACAACCGGGAGACATGGTATGGCTAATACCACGCAATATCCATACGACCTGACCATCAAAGAAACTGGACTACCAGAAAGTTGGACCCTTCAGGATATTGGAAAAGGTGGACAGCCGAGCTTATAAACTCGACTTTCTCCCCTCAACGCGAATACACAATACATTCCACATCTCAATCCTCGAATTACACAACGACAATAAGTTTCCTTCACAAACACTTATTCCTCCCCCTCCAATCGAACTCGATGGAGAACCAGAATACGAGCTCGACGAAATCGTTGATTCCCGCTTCTTCCACGTTCGCCTCCAATACCAAGCCAAGTGGACAGGATACTCTCCTGAACACGATAAAACTTGGTACTTCGCACACAACTTTGAAAACGCACAAGATGCCATCTGCACCTTCCACCAGCGATACCCAGGCAAGCCCAGCCCAGGTGATGATGACGTTCAACCAAGACAAAAGCGAGGGAGAAACTCCCGCGCCCTTGCAGCAACACGAGGGCTGGGGCGATAGCCCCCGCCAAACCACACCCACCAGCCCCAAATACTCATTCATGGGGCGAACCAACGAGGAACTTAAGGAAAGGGAACAACAAGCACAGCATAACGCCATATCATGGACAGTATGCTACGATGACGGTTGTCAAACACACTTTGGCGACAAAGAAGGCACGGGATGGTTCCCGAGGGAATGTCGAAAGCGTGGCCCACGCCCGGACCACGTTCTAAAGCATTGGCAACAATGTTTCAGAAATGTGTGCAGGATGCACAGGGCACAGAAAATATCTGTGGGATTCTACCCACAGAAGGATGGGAGCAGAAAAGAGTTGGAAGGAGAAGATGCCAGAAAGGCATGGGCCGTGAGGACGCGGTCCAGAGAGAGGGGGGCCCAAAACTCCTCAGCAGACATGGAACTAGACGTGAGGAGCCTACACAGGCAGATCCGGGGACTCCGAGAACAAATGGGCCAAGCCAAGGCCACAATTTCGGCAAACGACAAAACGATCGCGGAGCTTAGACAGTTGAACGAAAATCAGCGGCACACGATCGAAATGGCGAACCTGACTCTGGAATCGGTGAGGGTCAGATGGAGGGAGGCAGACGATAGGTTCCAGAAGCTGAGAAGGACCATGCGCTCAGCAGGACAGGAACTATTGAAACTGGGACAAAAGGCCTGATGGGACTCAGACTTAGGGAGAGGGGAGCTAATGTCACGAACGTGGCTTAGCTTGGAAAAGGCTTTCATGTGACACATGGTTATGAGTCACAGGTATGTTATTGTTTTGCGCATATAACTCATTCAGGTTATATGATTTGTTATTTGTGGGATTTGTGATGCTTTTGCACATGGCTCAAATATGAGTCATGGGATATGCACCTGACAAGTATGCCTTGCGAGTGTGCCTTGCGGGTAAGCCTTGCGCATATGATTTACGTTTCGCACATGACCTCATTATGAGGTCATGGGTTTCGTGCATATGACTCAGTTGAGTCATATGACTTGTTTATTGAGTTATGATTGGTTTATGAGTTTCGCACATGACCTCACTATAAGGTCATGGGTTTTGAGTATGTGATCACTTTGGTCACATGACGAGTTTGTTTTGATTTGGTTTTGCACATGTCACCACTTTAGGTCACATGATTAAAGGCGGGAAGAACACTATATAAGGAGGCCGAAGCAGCCGAGGAAGATAGGTTCTTCACGCTTTGTTCTAAGTACCTTTCCTACTTATTACTTTAACGAATATAAAACACCTTTACGATCGTTATCTTTATTGCAACGTTATCGTTACGCCAAGGAAGGCGCCTTACGAAGAAGAGTTAGAGAAAGCTTACGATAGGCGTTCCCGGTAGAAGACAAGGGTCTTGTACTATCGCTAACGTAGGCAGAGGCCTAAAGCTATCGTAAGACAAAGCAATAAGAGGACAAGAAGAGAAGTATCGTTCCCCGTCGCCAAGCACTAACTATCTGAGAAGGGATCGTTACAGTGGGCTTTGTGATGCTTTCACACATACCTCAAATATGAGTCATAAGACGTGCGCCTGGCGAGTATGCCTTGCGAGGGTGCCTTGTGGGTAAGCCTTGCACATCTGATTTATGTTTCGCATATGACCTTGTTATGAGATCATGGGTTTTGAGCACATGACTCAGTCGAGTCATATGACTTGTTTATTGCGTTATGATTTGTTTATGAGTTTTTGTACATGACCTTGCTATGAGGTCATGGGTTTTGAGCATGTGCTCACTTTCATCGCATGTCTAGTTTGTTATGATTTGGTTTCGCACATGTGACCACTTTAGCTCACATGACTAGGGGCGGGAAGAATACTATATAAGGAGGCCGATGCGGCCGAGAAAGATAGGTTCTACACGCTTTGTTCTTAGTACTTTTCCTACTTATTACTTTAACGAATATAAAACACCTTTACGATCTTTATCTTTATTGCAACGTTATCGTTACGCCAAGGAAAGCGCTTTATGAAGAAGAGTTAGAGAAAGCTTATGATAGGTGCTCCCAATAGAAGACAAGGGTCTTATACTATCGGAAGCGTAGGCAGTGGCCTAGAGCTATCGTAAGACAAAGGAAGAGGAAGACAGAAACCAGAAGTATAGTTCCCCATCGCCAAGAACTAACTATCCAAGGAGGGATCGTTACAGTACAGATTTCCCTTTTCTGGTCTTCTCTGAGGTTTTGACGGTGGGGTGATGTCATGGTAGGAGGTGATGTTGAGGTGATTATTTGTTGTAGTATTGCCAAGCAGGAGTAGGTAGACTTTTCAGACATGACTATAAACTTGTGTCTAATAGGTTTCAATACACCTGCATCACAAAAGTCAAATTCACCATTATCAGAACAACCCCTTACTACTGTGGCCCCACCACACTCCCACTGTGCCAGAGAAGACATCAATCAAGAAATTTATACTATGTATAATCATACTGATATGGGTTGTAATAAAATTTCAAAGCTTCTAATGTTTTCCATATCAACTGTTTCCCTAGTAATAAAAAATGCTGACAACAATGATAGCAGCACCAACCATGCTCCTAGAGCTGGCGGACTAAGAATCCAACGATAGTATTTAGTGCATCAATTGAATAGAAAGTACACTCATCGTGAGTACAAGGAATCAGCAACAGCTCTCTAGTGTCCCTAATGTCGCTTCGCAAGCAAAGCATTTTCATGTAATACATGGTTATGAGTTATAGGTATGTTATTGCTTTAAACATAGGACTCATTGGAGTCAAATAATTTGTTATGTTATAATTTATTATGCCAGTGTTTCGCACATGACTAGAGTATGACTTATGGGATGTACGCCTAGTAAGTATGGTTTGCAAGTATCCCTTGCTGGAATGCCTTGCACATATGATTTATATTTAGCACATGACATGGTTATGAGGTCATGGGTTTCATGCATGTGACTACGTGGGGTCATATAATCTATTTATTGTATTATAATTGATTTATGAGTTTTCGCACATGACCGTGCTACGAGGGCATGGATTTTGATCATATGACTACTTTAGTTACATGAATTGTTTATTATGATTTAGTTTTATGCAAGTGACCAGTTTGGGTCACATGACTTGGAGCAGGAAGTACACTATATAAGGATACCGGTACCGCTGAGGAGGATCAGTTCTTCACGCTTTGTTCTAAGTACTGTTCCTCGTCCTTGCCATCGCTTCACCTGCAGCATTTTTTTCGCACCCACAATGGGCCTTGATACCTTGGATTCTGGGAGAGATCTCTGAGTTCGCTCTGTAGTTCCTGGAGTTCTTGGTATTGAGGTCTGTTGGCGTTGAGTGGTGGATTACTTGTTTGCTTCCCAGTTCGTCACTTGACTGTTTCTCAAGATGATGTCACTTCGAGCACTTAATGACGGTTACTTACGAGCCCCTTTCGGTAAAATGTCTTCGACTTCCTGTCTATCGTCTGCTCGCAGGTTTCGTGATCGATTGGCAGGGATGGAATATTGTATTTGGTGGGATCATCCATGTCATTCTTTGGACCAGCTCATGTTCTTGTTGGGTTTTAATGGAGTCCTAAGTTCTCACAATACAAAATGCCCACGGGTTTGCTTGATGACCATCCTATATCTTTACCCCCGTCGTACTGGCCATATCACTTCTCAGGTAGCTGGGCAGTACCTGCCCCGCCACTCCTCCTTACGTTACGTTTCTATTATCGGAATACTATGATATTGTTTATCACTATTCCCTTAGAAGTTTTGTCCTTGTGGCATTTATGGTGGTTCAGTCAGGTGTCTCCACCTCACCTTGGTGGGGACGGCTTTGACCCTGAAATATCTTACCCCCTGGTGTGGTTTTTCATTGCTACCTGGTGTGGTGTGGGATGATAGCGTTAGGAATACCGGAACCCGATACCTAGGAACCACCCTAAGTAGGGTAACTCCACTTGGAATCAGAATCTCTGGTCTCCAACACCCCCCTCCGGCTCCCTTACGGGACCCGTGCATTATTATATATATTAATCTCAGTTGTGTCCTGTGACTATATAACTACAGAATTGAAGGTGTTAGATTAACACCATATATGTCTTCGCCGTCTGTCTGTCCGGATCCCGTTCACGGGATATATGGGAGGGGACCTTCGGCTAGGTCTGGGAAGTGGAACGGAGTAATTCCATCAACTACGCAGAGAGTTACTTTGCTTCAAAGACATGACACCTTTGGCATAGGCCATATGTAACGGGACGCTTTGTACAAAGAGATGGTATCAAATGGTAAAGGATCTCTACTAGAGACCAATACAATTACATCTACCAGAAGAGTCTAGAACTCCAAAGGACACTACCAAATAAGCCAACAAACTTCACGGAGTGTTGCAACTGGGTTTCGGAACACGTCATAGCCATGGGGTAATTTCCAATACTACAATGGTTACTGAAACCCTCTACCCAGAGAGCAACCAAGAGTTGCCGACCGAGGGATTAATTACCAATCTGGTGGAATAGCTTCCTGCGAGTTAATAGGAAGTCATCCAGAGAAAATCTATTGGTTGAGTAGGGAGTTACAAAGGATCAAAGTCAGACAACCTACAATGGTGGTAATGACGACTACCTTTGCAGATATAGCCATGGATAAAACTGATCATTTTATCAATGGCAAAGACAATTGGAGCCAACTCAGTTCAACTTAAGAAATAGGCCATAAGTCCAAAGACTCTGCTAATCGGGATATTACTATTGGGGACAGTACGTTTCCTAAGAAGAAATATCGTAATTACCGAAGAGGGTGTGATGGTTTTCAGGGTCCACAGGTGTTCACACTTTGGAAGAAAACTCGACGTCACAAATTACGATTGAAGAAGTACATAGTTGTATGATAAATAGATATAGTCCGCGAACACTCAGACGCGGAATATAAATATCAAAGTGCCTTCCAAGCTTTAGACATCATCAAGCAATGGAGAAGAGACCTTAACAATATAATCTTGTTTTTACGATTCTACTCTATTTTATCTATTTTACTTCTCTCCTAGTGGTCTTAAACGAAACGAGTAAAGTCTGAGCCTTCCTAGACAATCTCTGCCTACAAAAACGAATCTCCATTGGCCTAGACAACCTTGAAGTCTATCAAGTTGTCTCCGCCTAACAGATAGGCTGCCAGACACTTACGTTGTCACCATATTTTGGTAGTTCAGTTGTGGATTGTGGTTTGCCACTTTACCCATTACAAGTGGGGCCTACCTTCTGTTTGTCTGCTTCTATTTGTTCGCCCTCCCCCTTCCATTGTGTCGGTTGGGGGTGCCTCTTACCCGTTGTTTAGTTTGGTGATTCCAGACCTAAAGGGCTGGCTTTAGCTAGCTCTGCTTACTCTTTCCTGACTTGGTTGGACTTCGGTTTGGCTGGGTTGGATGGTATGGCTGGTGCCAGTATCTTGGGATGCTGGTGCTGCCTTGGTTGTAGCTCCCGGCTGTGGTTGGTGGGTCCCCCTCGACTACAAGGTGCTGGGGGTTGGGGCTCTAATACTGAGGCCAAGACTAGTGGCTGCCTGACAGGGCTAGGTATAGGTTGTCCTGTGGCTATCAGAAGGTTAATCTGTCTGAGGGGCTGGGGGGCTGGATGGGCTCTGTGGCGTCTGGTGTGTGGGGCTTGATGGGGGCTGATTGGGGGGGAGAGGCACCTGTGAGCACCGGTCAGGCCTGCATCAGGTTGGGCGAGGTCTAATTAAGTGTTTCCAGTCTGGCTTGGGCTATTAGGCAAAGCAGCTGAGTGCTGTAAAGCTTCCTGATGAACTAGCTGGCTTATGGCCACCTGTGCAGATAGTGGGTTGCGACTACCTGGTTGGAATTGTTTGAGTCTTATGCACTGGGTTTTGTGGGGTTTGTTTGCTTTCTTTGATTTGGCTACGGTTTTGGCAGGAAGAGGCATGGTACCACAGGTGGGAGATAGGCCATACTGACCTTATTGGTCTGTTACTACCTCTATTTATTTCTTTTGTTTAAATGTTGTTTTGTTTGGGGGACAGACAGTGGGTACAGGTCCTCCTCACTGGTATGCTCTTCGGAGGCAACTGGCAAAGTGGGTTCATAGGATCGACGGCCTGGCATGCGGGTGTGAGAGGTAAACATGGGAGTCGCCTCCTCCTTGCCATTGTGCCGTCTATAGGTTTAGTTTCGTTTTTTGTTGGTTTTCTGTTATGGTGGAGGTTTCGCGGGACAGTGTTTAGGCCGGAGGGTAGTGTTTTATGTTTGTTAGACAAGGAACCTGGTTGGGTTGGTCTTTCGCTCAGCTTTAGCTATGCTTAGTACTGGTTGGCTTCATACCAGAGTGGCTATGGACTTGGACTAGGGAAGGCACTGGGTTATTTGATGGTCTTGGAATTGGTCTCCGTGCGGGCAGGACTCAGGGATGGTAGGTGCGGGGCCATTGACTTCATTACCTGAGGATTTGTAGTATACCGGTTAGCAGTATACCTGTGCCGGCGGGGGCTCGTCATATGCCAGTATTGGTGGTATGAGTTTAAATAAAATTTGATTAAATTCTAAGTACTTTTCCCACTTATTACTGTAACAATTATAAAACACCTTTACCCTCTTTATTGTTATCACGACCTTTGTTATCGTTACAACAAAGAGATTTCTTCGCAAAAGAGAGTTAGAGAAAGCTTACAACTGTTACGAATGTGGCTTGGCATGGAAAATGCTTTTATATAACTCATCATTATGAGTCATAAGTATGTTATTGTTTCACACATATGACTCATTTAAGTCATATGATTTATTACGTTATGATTTGTTATGTTTCGCACATGACTTGATTATGAGTCATAGGAAGTGTGCCTTGCGAGTATGCCTTGCTGGTATGCTTTATGCATATGATTATTGTTTTGCACATGTGACCACTTAGGGTCATATGACTTGTTTATTGTATTATGATTGGTTTATGAGTTTTCACACATGACCTCACTACGAGGTCATGGGCTTTGGACATGTGACCAAAATGGTCACATGATTAGCTTGTTAGGATTTACTTTTGCGCATGTGACCAATTTAGCTCACATAACTTAAGGCAGGAAGAGTACTATATAAGGAGGTCAGTACGGCAGAGGAGGATAGGCTCTTCATGCTTTGTTCTAAGTACTTTTCCTCATCCTTGCCGTCGCTTCGCTCTGAGTAATTCTTTCGTATCCACCGTGGGCCTTGATGCCTTAGATTCTGGAGGAGATATCTGAGTTCACTCAGTAGTTCCTGGAGTTATTGGTATTGAGGTCTGTTGGCATTGCGTGGCGGATTACTTATTTGCTTCTCGTTTCGTCACCTCATAGCTTCTCACAATGCTGTCATTTTGAGCTCTTCAACACGGTCACTTATTAGCTACTTTCGGTAAATTGTCTTCGGTTTCCTGTCTATCAACTACTGGCAGGTTTCGCGTTCGATTGGGGGGATTGAACTTGGTATTTGGGGGGATCACCTGTGTCGTTCTTTGGGCCAGCTCATGTTTCTTGTTGGGTTTTGATGGAGTCCTTAGTTCTCACGATACAAAACGTCCTTGGGTTAGACTGATGACCTTCCCAAGTTTAACTCATCGTACCGGCCGCATCATACCTCAGGAGACAGGGCAGTACCCGCCTGGCCCCTCCTTGTTACATTACATTTCTATGGTCGGAATCCTACGATGTTGTTTATCACCGTTCCCTTGGAGTTTTTGTACTTGTAGCATTTACAGTGATTCAGTCAGGTGTCTCCTCCCCATCTTGGTGGGGATGGCTTTGACCCTGAAAAATCTTACCCCCTGGTGTGGTGTTCTGTGGCTACCTGGGGTGGTGTGGAACGATTAGTTGCCAGACATTCGCGTTATCTGTGTGTTTGAGTAGTTTGGTTACGGATTGTGGTTGGTGGCTTCAGCAATTGCAAGCGGGGCCTACCTTGTGTTTGTCTGCTCCTGTTCGTGCGCCCTCCCCCTTCACGTCCCGTTAGCTGGGGGTGCTTCTTGCCCATTGTTTGCTCTGTGCCAGTTGCCAGACCTGTGGGGCTGGCTTTGGCTGGCTCTGCTTACTCTTTCCCAGCTCGGTTGGACTGCAGTTTGGCTGGATTGATTGGTGTGGCTGGTGCTGGTGCCTTCGAGTGTTGGTGCTACCTCCTTTGTGGCTCCTAGCTGTGGCTGGTGAGTCCCCCTCGGCTATAGGATGTTGGGAATTGGGGCTCTGTTAGTGCGGCCAAGACTAGTGGCTACCTGGTGGGGCTAGGTATAGGCTGTCCTGTGGCTATCGGATGGTTGATCTGGCTGAGAGGTTGGGGAGCTGGATGGCCTCTGTGGCGTCTGGCGTGTGGGACTTCGGGGGAGCTAATTGGGCGGGGCAAGGCACCTGCGAGCACTGGTCAGGCCTGTATCAGGTTGGACGAGGTCTAATTAAGTGTTTCCAGTCCAGCTGGAGCTGTTGAGTAAAGCTGCTGAGTGCTGTAAAGCTCCCTAGTGGCCTGGTTGGCTGATGGCCACCGGTGTGGATAGTAGGTTGCGACCACCTGGTTGGACTTGTTTGGGTCTTGTGTGCTGGGCTTTGTGGTGTTTGTTTGGTTTCTTTGGTTTGGCAATGGGTCTGGCAGGAGGGGGCATGGCACCATGGGTGGGAGATAGGCCCCACTGACCAGTTTCGTCTGTTACCACCTCTATGTATTTCCTTTGTTTCTGATGTTTTTTTTTTTTCTTTTTTTTTTTTTGTTTGGAGAGCAGGCAGCGGGTACAGGTCCTCCTCACTGGGATGCTCTTCGGAGGTAACCGGCAAAGTGGGTTCATAGGGTCAACGGCCTGGCATGCGAGTACGAGAAGTGGATATGCTGGTTGCCTCCTCCTTGCCATTGTGCCCCCTGTGAGTTTAATTTGTGTGTTTGGTGGTTTTCTACTGTGGAGGAGGTTTCGCAGGATGGTTTTCAGATCGGGTGGTAGTGATTTTATGTTTATGGGATGAGGAACCTGGTCGGGTCAGTCTTTTGCTCGGCTTCGGCTATGCTTAGTGCTGGTCGGCTTCATACCCGAGGGGCTACGGACTTTGACTGGGGTGGGCGCTGTGTTGTTTTATGGTCTTGTAATTAGTTCTCGTGCGGGCATGACTCCGAGATGGCCGGTACAGGGCCGTAGACTTAGTTAGCTTGGATTAGTGGTATACCGGTTAGTGGTATCTCTGTGCCGGCGGGGGCTTGTCGTATGCCAGTGTTGGTGGTACAAGCTTAAATAAAATTTGATTGAATTCTAAGTACTTTTCCTACTTCTTGCACTCCGTGTCGGAAGTGAGCGCACCAATACTTTTCCTTATTTCAATAGCGAGAAATACTTCTTCTGCGGGTACTTGATTGTGTTTTTTCTTTTGGGTGGTCGCTTAGAGGTTAGTTGTTCTCAATTCAAAGACACTTCAGTGTGTGATATCCGTGGCCTGGTCATGGTAATCACTGCGTGTAGTTTAGGCGAGGATGGTGTCTTTGACAGCCTTCGCTCCCACGGATTCTGCCCCCCGTTTGAGGATGTTGTCCCCTTTTCGGTTCAATTCCAACACCTCCTCCTCGCTTGAGACAGCCCATGCATCCTTGTGTCTTAGGCCTGCTACTGAGGCTGTCTGTGGCCTTATCCCCACATCTACGTGGGGATATGTTGCACCCTGAGGAAACTTTAATTTCCTACAGTTTCACTACTGTCACCGATGTCGAAATGCAGTGAACCCACAGTTTCATGATTTGGTTCAGCAGACGGTCACTGACGCGACCATTGCCACGATAAAAGAAGTGGAGGTTTTGGTAAGAGTTTTCCTAATTGGGAGAGGCTGTTCAGCCACTTGTGGCTTGAACAAGGATACTACCACAGGACTATTCATTCGGTTCAACTCCGATCACGTCTGGGAATGCTCTCTAGCCCAGCCGCTCTCTCCCCTCAATAACAGTTAGGCCATCGTCCCTCAATACTCTATACTACCTGCCGAGAGTGACTCGGCTGCAGCTACGGTTGAGGCATGTTCATGGTGTGCTACCCCTTCCCTCGCTAGGGCCGTCCAAAGCAAGATGCCCAGTTTCCTCCACCATGTCCCTACACTCAAGGCTGGCTCCTCTACTCCATCCTTAATAGCCGGGATGTCTTCTGGAGAAGGGCTCTTTACGAGACCCCAAAATGCAAATTAGATGACCCTGAGGATGAGGATTACAACCCTCCTACTACTGGGACACAGTGCCAAGTGCAGTCTGTGTCCTCCGCTAAATGATCCGCTGCTCCTGTTTTGTAGTCACAGTTTTCAAGGACCATCAATGTTGATGAAGGCCGAAAAAAGTAGATTGTTCCTGCCCTCCCGGGTCTGCCCTTTGACGTACATCATGAGCACCTGGCCGTTCTCCCACCTGTGAGTCTCCCGTCGACCATTGAGGCTATACCCCCCCCCATCTCTACTGGTAAACTGTAGACGTCTTGCCTACCTCTGAGGTGTTGGCCAGGGTACTCCCATGGATTTGGAAGAAGGACATAACTCTGCAGTGACTGGACTGAGTGACAGCATCCATGCCCCCTCTCCGGCAATGGCATCATCACTACCAGACTTCAATAAAGAATGGACCTCACCGGAGGTACAGCTATTCAGCTCCCAGGAAGCCTCACAAGATGCCCAGACACTGTTGGACATTCAAATTCCCGATACTCAACCTGAAGAAGCCGATACCCCTGTGGCTCTGGCAGATGGAATCATGGTGGGAGTATGCGAGATGCTTGATGCAGGTAGGACTCCCTCTCCGGGGTCCCACTCGGGTAGTATAATTGGATCCATGTTGGAAGGGTTGGAGGACATCTGCTTGGATAACACTCAGCCCCTCCTGTCGTCAGAGTCCAGATCGATTGACGATGATACTATGTATGATGTCCAAACCTGGATGAACAATGTCGCCGTATTTGGTAATGAAGGACCAGAGGGTGGGGTGAATTACTGGAGCCGGGTACACCTGCTGGAATGCATGGTGAACATGCTGACAGATATTGTTGGCAAGCAAGGGGAAGAGATATAGATCCTGTGAGGTAAGTTGTCCCCCCACCATCGATCCCCTTCAGTGGAGTCATGCAACACCCAGTTTGATTTGTTGGGAACAATACCACTCCCTGCCTCCGTTAAGAGAAAGGAAACTGCTACAGCAGTTCCTAATACTAAGGCCTCCTTGATGGAGGTAGTGAAATGGATGGTGTATGTACCCAAGCCTCCTGCTCCTCAGAAAGAACAGGCACCCTCCGCCCGCCCCACATCAGCAGCTTCCTCCCACCAGTCTAGTAGTAGGAGCTCCTCCAGCAAAGGGGGGATAACCTCACATGCGGCTCATAGGGGAGAAGGCAGATCGGTGCATTGGGAAAAAGAGGATAGGAAGGAAGAAGAAGAAAGAAGGGAAAGAAAACGTGGTAGATACCTGAGCGGTACTGCCAGAAGGTGAAGAAAGGCTGCCAGAGGATCTGGTAGCGAGAAGGAGACAGCGACCCCAGCCAAGACTCAGGGGAAGAACGCTGATTGACCAGAACCAACTCTGGTGGCAGTGGCTTCTGCTGCGGTGCCAGCTCAATCAGTGCCTGCGGCTATAGCCAGCATCAAGGTAACTGCAGCCTGGATGCAACAGGAGTACCGACAAGTTCCGCAGGGGCCTCCTGACCCATTCAACTCAATACCGGTACCACCACAGGTGTCACCAACCCTGGATGCTCACAGAAGGCATATTACTATACGCTTCACCACCCGCAAACAAGTAGCCCTACCAGATGGTGTGGGCATCGAGGCAATTCAGAACTGAATCAACACGACCTTCTCAAACCGGGGAAAGATTCGTAGCAATGCCTCGTATATCCATGCCGAGCCCATCCAGCCTGAGATTAGTTGTATCTTTTTGACCCTGGCTGGAGATTCTGTCACCGAACCTGGCAACCGGCTTGACAAGGCAAGCCTTGACCTACTTAGAGAATTGTCACTCCCAGAATTCGCGTTCCAGAGGAACTTGCAGAAGGTGAAGACTTTTGTTTCTGGGATCCGGCTTGCTGACACAGGACAAGGATCAATATAGAGGGTTGAGGGATGGACCGGGAGTGCAGCTTTTGACAGCCTCCACACTGACTTAGAGCAATCCAACACTGATGTAGTAATGGTATCCAGGACAGATATTATGGGGTCCATCTATGCCATGAGACAACCTAATGCTATGACTTGTAGTATCCATTTCGTGGTCAAAAGGAACGAGGCCATCAGAGAAAGGCTGGCCAAGAGAAAGATTTGGTTGAGAGGAGGAGCCCGCAATGTCTGGGTATTTGAAGAACATTGACCCCTAAAGGTTTGTGGTAAGTGCTTGGAGACTGGCTACTTTAAGGCCACATGTGGTCGCCCATCCTGCTGCCGGTTCTGTTTTGGAGTACATTTCTCCCGAGAACATAAGTGCAGCAAGCTTGGATACCCATGATGTGTAGGCCAGGCCGGTGGACATACTAGTAGACAATGTTAGCTCTGTGACTGGATGGACCATTTCACTGGATATGAACAGTGCCGAGGGGTCAGGTCATTGCCCCTAGCTCTATCGTCCTCGATTCTGAAACAAGAGATGGCCCCACCGAAGGAACCTGCCAAAAACCCGAAACAACAGGGAAGCCAGACAAGGAGGGCCGGGAGATGACACCGCAGTCGTGGAAGATCCCTGACACCAGGACTGGTTGAGATCAGTAGCGACGAGGAAGATGAAGGCCCCCATCAGAAGTCGGACAAGGCCAAGGGTAAGGATCTGGAATGCCCCTTCCCCTCCCCCTCTCCGGCATGTAGGAATTTGAAAACAACTGCCACCTCCAAACCCCCTCGGGAAGATACTCTTTGGACCACCTGGGACCAGGATAGTGGTGTCCCCTATGCCTCTGGCCCTTGTGGCCTGAGTGGATCAGTTGAGGCCCCCTTTTAATGCTTATTAGGACAATGGCATTAAACGTGGGGAGGAGTAGTCGGAATGGGGCGCTGGCATTTGATTTGTTTTCTTTTATTGATTTGTTTTTTATTATTGAACCACTGGTTGACCTGGAGGAACTGCAAGTACCTATAGATGTTAATGGGTGGGATTTGTTTTCTTTTATTAAGAAGTTGGGTGTTGAGGTATTTGTTCGATCCCATATTTGTGGGATGTTTGAAATCGTGTGGCACAGGAAGAGTAGTACCAGTATTGGATATTGGGAAAGGAGGGTGAAGAAAGTGCTCGCAGGAGTCTACTTCCAACCTGGCTACACTAACGACCAATTTTTTGGCTGGTTGGACGAACTCGGGGAACCAGACATTGTGTTTGGTGACTTTAATGCCAGACACTAAGATTGGGACCCCAATGCAGACCACAACAACACGGGTGGACAGTGGCTGAAACAGTGGTTTGCGGCCCCAACTCGCGATATGAACATGGTTCCCCCGACGGTACCAACCTTTCAGGACGTTTCCAGAATTGACCTTTGCCTACACCGGGCACCGTATGTTAGGAATCCGTACCTAGACA
The DNA here is from genome assembly GCF_000151645.1 of Tuber melanosporum. Classification (NCBI taxonomy): domain Eukaryota; kingdom Fungi; phylum Ascomycota; class Pezizomycetes; order Pezizales; family Tuberaceae; genus Tuber; species Tuber melanosporum. Next base: position 123,232 of record NW_003298857.1, on the reverse strand, counting down.
CCTCTGGCTGTAAGCATAGTGCTCAAGCCCACAAGTTGGCAATCGATCTCCCTGATAACATCATGCGTAGGAGGCCAGCCTGGAAGAAGGTAGTATTGGAGAAGGTTGGGAAACAGTTGAATGGCCTGCAGGAGGTGGACGATGGGGGGTTATGGGAAGGAGTGAGATGAGTGGTAGACGCACTCCCACAGGCCTCAGTTGGCAGAGGTCAGTACGAGTGGTGGACACCTGAGTTGGACAGGATGAGGCTGGATGTGGCCTAGCTACGTCAATACTCCAAACACAGGGCAGAGGGGACAGAGGACTACAAATTGGCCAGATGTGTTTACCAAGCATGCCTGCAAAGGGCTAGATTCGAGCCTATCAGGGAAACAATAGCCAAGAGCCAAGACCCAGATATTTTTAAGTTGGCACGTAAGTTGGAAGCTAAGCGAACCCTTGCCTCCATGGCACAAACAGATGGGTCCTATACTACTACACATTCAGACATTAGTGACTTGATTGCACAGCAGTTGTCTCTTATCAACCCTACCCCTTGAGAGGATTCTGAGATCAATATAGGCAGTGCTTGAAAAATGGAAATTGCCCTTGCTAGGTCCCCTACGAACACAGGCCCAGGCGAGGATGATATTGGTTATCTCTTCCTACTGTTTTGGAAACAAAGAGATATAACAACATTGAGGTGCCTGGGGACTACTGGTTGCCACACGATATGTCAGACTGGTACGAAGCTGGGGTAGTACTCATACCCAAATTGGACAAACCCAGGTACAATGTCGTTAAATCATAGATGTTGATACACCTCCTGCCGACACCGGCAAAAGTCACAGAACGCATTGTCCTGTTGAGACTGGCTGCCTGCCTGGATCAGGGGGAAACACAGTTTGAGTCCCAACGGAAGTGGGGTGTTCATGATGCCATGGCAGTAGTCTTCGAGTTCCTATGACATAATGAGGAGTACAAAAGACTAATCTTGTCAATGGACATCGAAGGGGGGTTTGACAACATTGACGTTGATCTCCTGTCAGACGTGCTGCTGGCCAGAGAGTGACCAATATACCTGTGCCAGTGGATCTGTTGGTGGGCTTCCTGTCAGTCAGTATGGTTTCGTTTCAACAGATGCGTCCCTCATCCCTATCAAGTCATCAACAGAGTACCTCAGGGCTCACCACTTTCCACGTTCCTTTTCGGTAGGTACGTAGCGGCTATATTTAGGCCACGCATGTGATACTCCCCCGGTGTATGTCACCTGGTGGTCTCGTATGTCAATGACAGAGTTATTATGGTAGTGGCAGAATCACGTAATGCCGCCCCCTACCATGCGGAAGAAATATGTTCAGACTGTGACTGCATAGCCAGAGCGAGGGGAATGGGATTCAGTGCGCTTAAGACCCAGTGGATTGGATTTGGAGATAAGGCATGGGAAGGAACGGAATTATTAGGAGAAATAGTGTTGCCTTCGGAGGACCTACGGATTCTTAGGTATAGGTTCAATGTATTTCTAACTTTTATTCTCATGTGAAGTATTGGTTAGAAAGGGGGTTGGGTGTTAGAAGATGGATTTTGGCTTTGGGGAGGAGGTTTGAGAGTGTTGGTAGGTTAGGGGCGTGGGAGACTTAACGCTTGGTACAAGCAGCCTACCTTCCAACCGTCTACTCTGGGCTTGAACCTGTAACCGACCACACGTCGTATGTGCAGCAGATTCAGGACTACGTGAACGACTGGCTCTGGTCAGTATTTCGAACGTCTATGAGGTTGGCAAACAACATACTGCTAGCCGAGTTTGGAACGCTGCCTATTGCTATTTGGGGAAGATAACTACAAAGGAGGTGTTATAGCCGGATCATCAATTACGGGTACTGTGACCAGCATCCATGGTTCGGGAAAATATGGCTACAGTAAAAGGAGGAAGGTATGGTGGCGCATTGACAGACTTTGGATAAAAAGCTCATCTGTCACCCAACAGTCTCGATTGAGAAAGGCAAGGCAGTGATGGCTGCATGCCACCATGCACTTTACACAAACCTCTGTACATCCTCAGATGTAGTCATATACACGGACGGATCCAAGTACTCTGAGGAGGCTGGTGTAGCTTGGGTGGTATTTGAAAGAGCGGCCTTGACCCATGTTGATGGGTGCTCGGTTCCCCCATCTTGGAGCATTATAGAATGCAAGTTGTTTGCTGTTGTATGTAACTTGTGGCATGCACAGGGTATAGCCAAGAGATGGCTGGTCCATGTGTTCTTGGACTGCATGCCAGCCCTGATCATGATTGATAGTCTGTTTTCAGAAGGTGACTGGGCTGAGTTGTGGGAAGTAATGGTACTCCTGTTAAATGCATTCTCACGGGTCAGTTTCAATTAGGTCCCCGGTCATGTGGGCATTGATGGCAACGAGATGGTCGACCTGAAGGCTAAGGCCTGTGTAGGACACCTCTTGCACCCCCTACTTTGGAAAGGGGTTAGCTTTGGGATTGGTCATGTGGCCCTGGCGTGGGAGCTCCGCATGGAGGAATTGGGAACTAGGCATGCTAGGGAAGGGCACAAGTATAATGCTCGGGAACCAAAAGCATGCCGACACCCCCAGGGCCTGACCAGAATAGATTCATACATTTTGTTAAGAATCCACAGGGGGACAGGCCTGGTCAGCCATAACAGCTATGAAGGGAAGGAAGGCAGATACCACTGGACTGAGTGCCCCCGCTATGCTAGAAGGGGACCCTGCTGATAAAGGCATATATAAGGATTCCGCAATACCGAGGTGGAAGTGCTGGTGGATGAATCATTGGTGGTTGGGCCTGAGGATCCCGCGACATGTCGGGGTAGTGAATGGGGAGCTGGTTGTGGCAGGTAACCCTTTGATGTCACATTGATGGTGGAAAGAGATGGGGTGACAATATTGATAGGAGATCCTACGACCTGCACCTGGTGCGAGAAGAGACATGTTGGTAGTGGATGCGTCTTGCCAGGTGAGGTGACATTGCCATAGAAGTAGTTCTTTTTACCTGATCAACGACAGTGTGAGTGTCCCTGTTGTAGTACCGCCATTTCTGCTGCAGCAACCAAGAAATGTGCCACCTTCACGGAGCACTGCAAGAAACGCGGCCAGTACTTACGGATATGTCATGATCTATTTTGGCATTCTCAGTATTTGCAGTAGGACGAGCTGAACCTGGCGACATTCACATCGGTGGTCTTGAGGTAGGCTAAGATGAACAAATTGCTGAAGGAACCCTGCTGTCCCTTTTGTGGTTTAGTGGTGGCGGAAGGGTATTTGGAGCTTGGGTTGCATTACTAGAGGACGGAAGGATGTTGGGACAGACTGTATGTTTCCTTTATTGAATATGTGGGTCAAAATGTAGTGTTGGGAGTGGATAGAGGTGAGGGTATGAGACGGTAGCTGGGTAGCGAGGTGGGAAGATGCATTAATCCAGAGTTGTGCTAGTCGGTGTGAGCGCCCGTGAGCCTGCTTCGGTAGTGACTTTTTCGATTTATATTTGGGGGAAGTGGCTGTGAGCCAGAATGGGCCACAGTAGTGTATTTTAGATATTTGGATTTATGGGGCGAGGGGGAGACTAGTCATATACCAGTGTTGGCAGTACTAGTATAAATAAAATTAGATTGAATTCTAAGTACTTTTCCTATTTATTACTTTAATGAATATAAAATTAATTTATGATCTTTATCTTTATTGCAACATTTATCATTACACCAAGGAAAGCTCTTCACAAAGAAGAGTTAGAGAAAGCTTATGATAGGCGTTCCAGATAGAAGACAAAGGTCTTGTACTATCAGAAACATAGGCAGAGGCCTAGTGCTATCATAAGACTGAGGAAAGAAGAAGAAGAAGAGGAGAGGAATCGTTCCCTGTCACCAAGAACTAACTATTTAAGAAGAGATTGTTACATTACAAAGGGTCACCTAGAGGGACGCCAAATAATGCAAGACAGCTTCCTTCAACCCAGAGAGGGAAGGAGATATCGACATCGACAATCTAAACCTTAATATAGGAGGATTTAGCGACTCGCTAGCTCATATTTCAGCAGAGCCCTTGAGGGCTGCAAGCCCAGTAACCCCATAGAACAGATCCCCTGCTAATAGCTCACCTACAGGAACTCCATGACCAGAAAGGATGTCGGGATCAGCAGTACCTGGGCCACCAGCTCCAGCCACTCTGGCACCAGGTGCCAACATACTTGGAATGACCGAGAACAAGTTTTAGACATTTCTCGCAGCAACACAATACACATGACAAGGAAATATCCAACAACCAAAAGCCAAAGAACCCGACACATATAAAGAAGCTGATGATAAGGTAGGAATATTCTTAGCACAATGTAAAGGATATTTCTCCATCAAAGAATATGGAGAATGCCATGACATGATCAAGATTCCCTTTGTGGAATCTCTGTTAAGAGGACTAGCAGGACAATGTATTATGCCATTCCAAGATGGAAGGAAACAAAGGGACTGCGTCACCTATGCAGAATTCAAGGAGGTGTTATTCGAACAATTTAGCGATCCCAATGTCAAAGACACAGCAAGACGAAAGTTGGAGAAACTCCAATAAGGAAAACAGACATTTTCAGCATACTGGAACGAATGTCGACTATTGAATATGAAGCGGAATTCGATGATGCTACTCTCTATATCATCCTATTAAGAAACTGTAGTCAAAGAGTAGGAAAAGCATGGGGAATTTCCAACTTGCGCTATACAACATCAAAATAATTTGCAAGATGGGTAATTAATAAGGAAAGCAAACCAAACATGGTTCGAAACAACTTGGAAAATAGTATAGCGCATAGAACAGTCAAGTCGTCTAGGAATATGGATGGAACTGTCCGACCACAAGCAACGCAAAGCGAGTACAAGATATTACCACCAGGCGAACTAATGGAATTGGATAAAGCAAGATCAGGACTAGATTTTAACCTATCTAAGGAAGAATACACTAGGAGGATGAATGGAAAACAGTGTCTAAAATGTGGAAAGGCAAGACATTGAATAAGGGAATACTGAAGCTGACCAGACAATGGATACCAAGGAACTAAGGGAGCTGGAAACAATTGTTTCCAATTCCAGAAAATGACCAACATCAGCGAGATGATGGCTGAGGATGTATCGGCAGAAAACAATGAGAGTTCCCAGTAAATGGTGGTTTAGGAGACCCAAGATGTGGACTTGGAAAATCCATCAAGGTAGCAAACTACTAGACAGCACTACACACGAAAAGGGAAGAAGAAGATGGAGATCATGTGATGATCAAGACAAAGATATACAATGAAAAACATGAAGAAATAACTATATATGCAATGCTCGACTCTAGGGCTACTGAAGATTTCATTGACAAGGAAATCTGCATCAAATACGACCTCTACAACAAAAAAGCGAAGAAAGCGCGACTAGCTTACCTAGCGGATAGAAAGCCAAGCGCAATGGTACCTATAACCCATACGGTAGAAGTACATATAGACATTGACAGTCATAGGGAAATGGCAACCTTTCAGGTAGCAAATCTCAAGAACCCTGAGATAGTCCTAGGAATACCACGGTTACGAAGACATAACCTAACGATAGATTGGAATGAGAACAAGATGACCTTTACAAGTGAACTATGTGCGACAAGATGTATCAACAGTTTGACTGTGGTCTACTTGACACCAGTATGAGAAGTGGAAGAAGAAACTATGCATGCAAAGTTTGCCGAGATGAGGCAAGATAAGAGAGTCCAGATACAAAGGTTGGACCATGGGGCAAAGGTGCCTACCAAGGGTTCCAAAGATGCAGCAGTGCACGACCTATATGCCAACAAAGGAATCAGGATACCTGCCAATGGGCAGGCAACAATGGCGACAGGAGTAGCCATTGGACTACAAGAAGGCACCTATGGACGGATAGCACCCCACGGTGGTTAACCAGTTAAACATCGACTCATGACCATGGTGGAGTTAATCGATTCTGACTATACAAGTGAAATCAAAATAGTCTTGGCCAACCTGGCTCAAGAGGACTATGAAGTCCAGAAGGCGATCGAATCACACAGTTGATCATCGAAAAAATCAACAAAGAGAATCTGTACAAAGTAGATCACCTGGAAGAAACCACAAGAGGAGACAAGAGATTTAGAAGCACGGACCAAAACCAGCCCAATAGAAGAAAAAGAATTAAAATCAAAGAGATCACAGTACAAGCCTTTGGATGGTACAATCAAAGGGGAGATATAAGAGGAATTCTCAAATTTACATATGAAGACGAAAAAGCAGTCCTAGCAAAGATCAACATCAGCACGGAACTAGCGATCCAAGACAAGAAATACCAAAGCAAAAAAGGATGGAAAGAATTGATTCCAAAAGAATATCATCAATTCACGAATCTATTCCAAGAGGAAGCTACAGGGCTACCACCCTGAAGACAAGGAATCAACCACAATATTCAGCTGGACAAAGACAAGAAAACAGGAAAATCAAAAGAAATTCCCTACACGAAGCTATGCCTACTAGGAGAAGTAGACCTTGAAGAACTTAGTAAGTACATCGTGTAAAACCGAAAGTGAGGATGGATCAGAGACTCCTTTTCATCAGGAGGATCTCCAATACTATTCGTTAAAAAGAAAGATGGAAAAATGAGACTCTGAGTAGACTACAGAGCTCTCAATTCGGCTACCATGAAAGATCAATATCCACTACACTTAATTGGAGAAGTACTCGATAGACTACGGTCAGCAAAATACTTCACCAAGCTCGACATTGAGGATGCATACCACGATATACGCATCAAAGCAGGAGACAAATAGAAGACTACATTCGCCTCGAGATACGGAATGTTCAAATACTTGGTTATGCCTTTCGGGCTAACCAATGTACCAGCTTCATTCCAAAGATGGATCAGCCAGGTACTCAATAAGTACCTCGACATATATTGCATCGTATACTTACACCATGTACTCATCTACTTGGAAAACATGTAACAACACCACAAGAATTTCAGCAATATCATGGCCGCAATACAAGGATCAGGAATGAAGATCAAACCAACGAAATGCGAATTCCATAAAGAAGAAACCGAATACCTCGATTTATCATCAATCGGAGCGGGGTCAAGGTCGACCCAGTCAAAACAGCGGCAATATGGGATTGGGCCAAACCAAATAATAAAACAGATGTTCAATGCTTCATGGAATTCTGCAACTTTTATCAAAGATTTATAGAGGAGTTTGGCAGGCTTGCAAAACCACTCTATAACCTAACCAAGAAAGACAAGAAATGGGAATAGGAAGAAACAGAACAAAAAGCATATAATGCCATCCAGACACATGTGATATCAGCACCAATACTTGTACACTTCAACCCGAACCGAAGGACAATGATTGAAATGGATACCTCAAAATATGTATGTTGAAGCATGCCATCGCAACAATGTAAAGACAGAAAGCGGAGGCCAGTGTCTTACCGATCCAAGACAAGGACCTGCGCAGAATGCAACTATGATATTGCAAACAAAGAACTATTAGCAACAGTTCAAGCATTAAAGGAATGGAAGAGATATATTCTGAACAATGACTATCCGGTCCGAGTTCCAACCGACCACAAGAATCTGGTCTGGTTCAGGACTATGAAGGAATTGAACGACTGCCAGATAAGGTAGATAGAATACCTCAGCAAATACAACTTCAAAATCGAATACCAACCAGGTAAAGAAAGCAGAAAGCCAGACGCTCTCACAAGGATTGTAAGCGACAAACTACAAACAAAACAAGACAAAAGAATTAAACAAAAAACAAAAGGCAAATGACAAAGACAAAACAATTCAGGCAATAAGAGAAGCATTGTAGGAAGGAAAAAAGGAGATGAAAGGAATTGCTCTAGGTTTATGCCAATGGGAGGATGGAAACATGTGGTATGACAGAAAACAAGAAATTCCTGAAGAAGAAAAAATAAGAACAGACATAATACGACAACACAATGATATCCGAATGGCAGAATACGGAGGAATGGCTAAAACCACAGAATTCATCATGAAATCATTCTATTGGCCAAGACTGCAGGAAGATGTCAAAAGATATGTCAAGAATTACGACATATGCCAAAGGACAAAAATGGCTAAAAACATACTATAAAGATTACTGAAATTGAACGAAGTTCCCGAATGACCATGGAAAACAATTACTATGGATTTTATCACAGACATAGCATTATCAGAGAACTGTGATAGCATCCTAGTCGTGGTAGATCGTCTGATTAAAATGAGTCATTTTATTCCAGTTACAAAAAATATGGACATGAGGGATTTTATACAAACATTCTTGCGAGAAGTCTTCCGACTTCATGGCCTCCCGAAGAATATCATTACTAATCGAGAAACGTTATTCACATCAGGACTGTGGAAAAATGTAACCGGAGAAATGGTGATACAAAACAGGTGGAGCATAGCATTTTACCCGCAAATGGATAGACAAATGGAATAGGTAAATGCAATACTCGAACAAGATTTACCGGCCTACGTCAATTACCAACAAGATGATTGGTACAAGCTGCTATCAATGGCCGAATTCGCATACAAATAAGGCAAACAAGAGACAATTAGCATGACACCCTTCTTCGCAAATTACAGACAACATCTACAAAGTCAGGCCACATATCATACTATTAACAGTATAATACCTGATAGAACAGATATGGGAAAACTACATGAGACATTCCAATACGAAATAAGTCAAGCACCGCGAATGCAAGAAGAACAATACAAGAAACACTGAAGACCTGATCCAAACATCCAACTGTGAGATATGGTATAGGTAATACTACGCAATATCCATACAACGCAATCATCAAAGAAAGTAGATTACAAGAATATCAGACCATTCCGAATACTGGAAAGAGTTGGCAACTGAGCTTATAAACCCGACCTTCCACCCTCAATGTGAATACACAACACATTTCACATCTCACTCCTTGAATTACATAATGATAACAAGTTTCCCTCGCAAACAATTATTCCTCCTCCTCCGATCAAACTCGATGGAGACCCAGAATACAAACTATATAAAATAGTTGATTCCTGCTTCTTCTATGGAAATCTACAATACGAAGCCAAGTAGACCAGTTACTCACCAGAACACAATAAAACTTGGTACTCCGCACACAATTTCAAATACGAAGATCCCCTCTCAACCTTCCGCCAAGGATACCCAGGCAAGCGCGGCTCAGGTAACAATCACATTCAACCAAGACAAAGGCGAGGGAAAGCCTACAGGAAATCTCTACAGGATACTACCCGCAAAAGGATGGAAGCAAGAAAGAGTTGGAGGGAGAAGATGCCAGGAAGGCTGAGGCCACGAGGACATGACCCAGGGAGAGGAGCCCAAACCTACACTGCAGATACAGAACCGGATGTCAGGAGCCTACACAGGCAGGTCGGAGTACTCCGGGAACAACTTGGCCAGGCCAAGGCCATAATTTCGGCAAACGATAAAAGGAACATGGAGCTAAGTGAACTGAACGATATACGGTGGGACACGATCAAGATGGTGAATCTGACCTTAGAATCAGTAAGGATCAGATGGAGGATGGCAGACGAAAGGTTTCACAAATTGAGGAGCAGCATGCATGTAGCTGGAAGGAAGCTAGTAAAATTAGGAGAAAAAGCCTGATGAGACTTAGGCTTAAGGGGAGGGGAGCTAATGTCATGAATGTGGCTTGGCATAGAAAAGACTTTCACATGACTCATTTAAGTCTTATGATTTATTATATTACGATTTGTTATGTTTCGCACATGACTCAATTATAAGTCATAGGACATGCCCATTGCAGATATGCCTTGTGGGTATACCTTGCGTATATGATTTATGTTTTGCACATGATTTCGTTTTGAGGTCATGGGTTTTTGCGCATATGACCACTTGGGGTCATATAACTTGTTTAAAGTGTTAAGATTAGTTTATGAGTTTTTGCATATAACCTCACTACAAGGTGATGGGTTTTGGACATGTGACCAAAATGGTCACATGATTAGCTTATTAGGATTTACTTTCGCACATGTGACCACTTGGGATTATATGACTTACTTATTGCATTATGATTAGTTTATGAGTTTATACACATGACCTCACTACAAGGTGATGGGTTTTGGACATGTGACCATTTTGATCACATGATTAGCTTATTAGAATTTCCTTTCGTGCATGTGACCACTTTAGGTCACATAACTTAGGACAGGAAGAGTACTATATAAGGAGGCCAGTACGGCCGAGAACGATAGACTCTTCATGCTTTGTTCTAAGTACTTTTCCTCGTCCTTGCCATCGCTTCATCCCAAGTGATTATTTCACACCCATAGTGGGCCTTAATGCCTTGGATTCTGGGGGAGATATCTGAGTTCGCTCAGTAGTTCCTAGGGTCTTTGGTATTGAGGTCTGTTAGGTGTTGCGTGGCAGATTACTTGTTTGCCTCTCATTTTGTTACCTGAGGGCTTCTCATAATGCTGTCACTTCGAGCTATTCATCACGGTCGCTTACAAGCCCCTTTTGGTAAAATGTCTACAGTTTCCTGTCTATCGTCTACTTGCAGGTTTCGCGTTCGATTGGGGGGATTGAACATTGTGTTTGGGGGGATCATCTGTATCGTTCTTTGGGCCAGCTCATGTCTTTTATTGGGTTTTAATAGAGTCCTTAGTTCTCACGATACAAAAACACCCTTGGGTTAGACTGATGACCTTCCCAAGTATCACCACATCATACCGGCCACATCAATCCACTGGGGAGGGGGCCTCGCTGGCCCCACCACTCCTCGTTACTACATGTTTCTCTGGTTGGATATCCTACGATGTTGTTTCTCATGGTTCCCTTGGAGTTTTGTCCTTGTGGCATTTACAGTAGTTCAGTCAGGTGTCTCCTCTCTGCCTTGGTGGGGATGGCTTTGACCCTGAAAGACTCTGCCCTCTAGTGTGGTTATCTATGATTACCTGGGGTGGTGTGAGATGATTGGCTGCCAGACACTCACGTTGTCTGTGCATTGGGTTGGTTCGGTTGTGATTTGTGGTTGGTGGCTTCACCCATTGCAAGTGGGGCCTAGCTTCTATTTGACTGCTTCTGTTTCCCTTGTCCCTGCCTTCTTGTCACATTAGCTGGGGGTGCCTCTTACCTATTGTTCGGTCTGTGCCTGTCACCCGACCTGTGGGGCTAGCTTCGGCTGGCTCTGCTTACTCTTTCCCAGCTCTGTTAGACTTCAGTTCAGCTAGGTCGGGTGGAGTGGCTAGTACCGATGCCTTCGGGTATTGGTGCTGCATCCTTTGTGGCTCCAGGCTGTGGCTGGTGGGCTCCCCACGACTGTACGGTGTTGAGGGTTGGGGGTCTGTTCATGTGGCCAAGACCAGTGGCTGCCAGATGGGGTTAGGTATATGCTGTCCTATGGCAATCGCATAGTTGATCTGTCTGAGGGGCTGGGGGGGCTGGATAGGCTCTGTGGTGTCTAGTGTGTGGTGCTTGGAGGGGGCTGATTGGAGGGTGAGAGGCACCTGCGAGCACCAGTCGGGCCTGCATCAGGTTGGGCGAGGTCTAATTAAGTGTTTCCAGTCCGGCTTGGACTGCTGGGTGAAGCTGCTGAGTGCTGCATAGCTTCCCGGCGGACCGGTTGGCTGATAGCCACCTGTGCAGATAGTGGATTGCGACCAACTGGTTGGACTTGTTTGGGTCTTGCATGCTGGGTTATGTGGGGTTTGTTTGGTTTCTTTGGTTTGGTTTTGGGCAAGGCTGGTAGGGGCAAGGCACCACAGATGGGAGATAGGCCCCACTGACCATTTCAGTCTGTCATTACCTCTACGTATTTCTTTTGTTTATGGATTTTGTTTTTGGGGAACAGGCAGCAGGTACAGGTCCTTCTCACTATTACACTCCTCAGAGGCACTTGGCAAAGTAGGTTCATAGGGTCAACAGCCGGGCATGCAGTTGTGAGAGGTGGACATATTGGTCATCTCCTCTCTGCCATTGTGTTGCCTGTAGTTTATATTTGTTCGAGTTTTTTATTGGTTTTCTACTGTGGTGGAGATTTTGCAGGACGGTGTTTAAGACCAGGCAGTAGTGATTTCATATTTTGTTGGACGAGGAACCTGGTTGGGTCGGTCTCTTGCTCAGCTTCAGCTATGCTTGGTGCTGGTTGGCTTCATACCAAAGGCGCTACGGACTTGGACCGGGGCAGGCGCTGGGTTGTTTGATAGTCTTGTAATGAGTTCTTGTACGGGCATGTCACGAACGTGGCTTAGCATGAAAAGGGTTTTCACATGACACATAGTTATGAGTCACAGGTATGTTATTGTTTTGCACATATGACCTATTTGGGTTATATGATTTGTTATGTGTGAGATTTGTGATGCTTTCGCACAAGGCTCGAGTATGAGTCATGGGATGTGTGCCTGATGGGTATGCCTTGCAAGTGTGCCTTGCGGGTAAGCCTTGTGCATATGATTTATGTTTCGCACATGACCTTATTATGAGGTCATGGGTTTCGCCCATATGATTCAGTCGGGTCATATAACTTATCTAGTGCGTTACGATTGGTTTATGAGTTTTGTACATGACCTTGCTATGAGGTCATGGGTTTTGAGCATGTGATCACTTTGGTCACATGACTAGTTTATTATGATTTGGTTTTGCACATGTGACCACTTTAGGTCACATGACTATGGGCGGGAAGAATACTATATAAGGAGGTCGATGCGGCCGAGGAAGATAGGTTCTTCACGCTTTGTTCTAAGTACTTTTCCTACTTATTACTTTAACAAATACAAAACATCTTTACGATCTTTATCTTTATTGCAACGTTATTGTTACGCCAGGAAAAGTCCTTCTCGAAGACGAGTTAGAGAAAGCTTACGTTAGGTGTTCCCGATAGAAGACAAAGGTCTTGTACTATTGGTAATGTAGGCATAGGCCTATAGCTATTGTAAGGTAGAGAAAGCAGAAGACAGGAAAAGAAGTATTGTTCCCCATTGCTAAGAACTAACTATCCAGAGAGGGATCGTTACAGGCATGACTCGGGGATTGCGGGTGTGGGACCGTAGACTTGGTTAGCTTAGGATTAGTGGTATACTGGTTAGCGGTATCCCTGTGCCGGCAGGGGCTCGTCGTATGCCAGTGTTGGTAGTACGAGTTTAAATAAAATTAGATTGACTTCTAAGTACTTTTCCTATTTATTACTTTAACGAATATAAAACCAATTTAGGATCTTTATCTTTATTGCAATATTTATTATTACACAGAGGAAAGCTCTTCACGAAGAAGAGTTAGAGAAAGCTTATCATAGGCGTTCCCGATAGAAGACAAAGGTCTTGTGTACTATCGGTAACTTAGGCAGAGGCCTAGTACTGTCATAAGACTGAGGAAAGAAGAAGAAGAAGAAGAGAAGTATTGTTCCCTGTCACCAAGAACTAACCATCTGAGGAGGGATCATTACAACAACAGCCATTGCCGATAGAAAACATAGGTCTTGTACTATCTATAACATAGGCATTGGCCTAGAGGTATTGTAAGATTAGAAAAGAAAGGAGAAGAGAAGCATTATTTCCTGTCGCCAAGAACTAACTATCCGAAGGTTGAATTTTACATTACAAAGTGTCACTTAGAGTAACATCAACTAATACAAGACGGTTTTCTTCAACTCAGACAGGAAAGAAAATATCAACATTGACTATCACAACCTTAATCTAGGGGGATTTAGTGACACTCTAGATCATGTTTGGGCAGAGCACTCAAGGGCAGCAATTCCAGTAACCCCAGAAAACAGATCCTCTGTTGATAGCTTTCCTACAGAAACTCTACAGCCAGAAAGGATGTCAGAATCAGTAGCACCTAGGCCATCAGCCCCAGCTGCTCCGGTACCAAGTACCTTTATACGTGGAATAACTGAAGACCAGTTTCAAACATTTCTCATAGCAACACGATGTACAGGATAAGAGAATATCCAACCAGCAAAAGACCAAGAATCTAACCCATATAATGGCGCCGCTGATAAACTATGAATATTCTTAGCACAATGCAAAGGATACTTTTCAGTTAAGTGGTATAGAGAACATCCCGTTGAGATCAAGATTCGCTTTATGGAATATCTATTGACAGGACACGCTGGAAATGGATCACGCCTTTCCAAAATGGAAGAAAACATAAGGATTGAGTCACTTAGACGGAATTCAAGCCAACTCTGTTTGAACAGTTTGGCAATTCCAACGTAAAGGAAACAGCGAGACAGAGGTTGGAAAAACTCTAACAAGGAAAAGAGCCATTTTCAGCATACTTGAATAAATGTCGACTATTAGAATATGAGGAAGAATTAGATGATACCATCCTCTACATCATTCTGCAAAGGAACTGCAGTGAGAGACTGCGAGCAGTGTAGGAAATTTCTGAACAGCGCTCCAAAACTTCAGAATGATTTGCAAGATAGGCGATCGACAAGAAAAGCAAACTGAACATGGTTCGAAACAATTCTAAAAATACTATAGCATAGACGATGGTCAAATCATGCAGGAATGCTGATAGAACTTTCAGACTACAAGCAGCTTGTAGCAAAACCGGAGCATTACCATCAGGTGAAGTAATGGAATTGGATAAATCAAGAGCAGGACCAGCTCTGAACCTATCAAAAGAAGAATATGCTAGAAGGATGAATGGGAAACTCTTCTTAAGGTTCGGAAAAGCAGGACATCCAATATGTGAATGCCAAAGCCGACCCAACAACGGATACCAAGGGACAAAGGAGGCTTGAAACAATCGCTTCCAGTTTCAGAAAAAGAGCAATATCTACAAGGTGATTGCCGAGAGCTTATTGGCAGAAAACACACAGGGTCCCCAGTCAATGCTACTCTGTGAAACCTAAGATGCGGACCTGAAAAATCTATCAAGTTAGCAAACTACGATACTGTACTATACATACAACAAGGAGAAGGAGACGGAGATTATGTGATGATCAAGGCAAAGATATACTATGAAAAGCATGAAGAGACAAGAATATATGCAATGGTCAACTGAGGGGTAACTGAAGATTTCATGGATAAGGAAATCTGCATCAAATATGGCCTCAAGACTAAGAAAGCAAAGAAATCGACACAAGTCTACTTAGCGGACCTGAAGCCAAGTGCAATGAGTCCTATAACCCACATTGTGGAAGTACCGATGGACATTGAGAGTCATAGGTAAACAACAACCTGCCAGGTAGCGGATCTTAAGGACCAGGAGATAGTCTTAGGGATGCCATAGTTACAAAGACACAACCCAATGATCAATTGGAATGAGAATAACATGATCTTCACTAGCGAACTATGTGTAACATGATATCTCAACAGTTCGCCAGTAGTCTACTCGATACCAATACGTGAAATAGAAGAGGAAACTTTGTATGCAGATTTCTCTGAGATGCAGCAAGACAGAAGAGTCCGGATACCAAAACTAGATGAATGGGCAAAAGTGCCCACTAAATATTGAAAGAGAGGACTAGGATGTGACCTGTATGCCAACGAGAGGACCAAGATACCTGCCAACAGGCAGGCAATAATTGTATCAGGAATAGCTATTGGACTACCAGATAGCACCTATGGACAGATAGCATTCCGCCATGGTCTAGCAGTCAAACACTGATTTATGACCAATACTGGAGTAACCGGCATTGACTACACAGTTAAAAGCAAGCTGGTCTTGGCCAACATGGCTCCAGAGGACTATGAAGTCCAGGAAAGCGATATAATCGCACAATTGATCATTGAGAGAATCAACAGTAAAGACCTACCTGAAGTCGATTAACTGAAAGAAACCATAAGAGAAAGCAAGAGGTTTAGAAGCACAGACCAACCTCAGCCCGATACAAGAGAAAGAGCTGGAATCAAAGAGATCACAGTACAGACCTTCGGAATGTAGCAGCGAAAATGAGACACCACAGGAGTTCTCAAATGGACATAAGAAGAAGAAACAATTGTCATAGTAAAAATCAAGATCAGTGCTAAGCTAGCAATCCATGATAAGAAATATCAGAGTAAAGAGACATGGAAAGAATTGATTCCAAAAGAATATCATCAATTCACGAATCTATTTCAGGAACAGGAAGTTAGTGAGCTACCACCCAGGAGACCTGGAATCGACCATGAGATTCAGCTAGAGAAGGATAAAAATACGGGAAAAAC
>NW_003298857.1:77198-106919 GCF_000151645.1 Tuber melanosporum | reverse complement strand
AGACTTAAAACTGGATAGGAGACGATACTTATCCAAAACCCGAGGAGAGGCAGGACTCGAAGAACCCAGAAGGTACATTGAACAGAACTAGAATATGGGATGGATCAGACACTCATTTGTGTCAAGAGGATCTCCTAACTATTCGTCAAAAAGAAGGATGAAAAAATCAGACTCTGTGTAGACTACAGAGCTCACAATTCAGTTGTTAAGAAAGATAGGTACCTGCTGCTCTTGATTGTAGAAGCATTAGACAGATTATGATCAGCTAAATACTTCACCAAATTGGATATCAAGGATGCATACCACAATATACGGATCAAAGCCAGAGACGAATGGAAAACCAAATTCACCTCATGATATGGAATGTTTGAATACCTAGTCATACCTTTTAGATTAACCAATGCACTGGTTTCGTTCCAACCTGTATCAAGAAAGTACTTAACAAATACCTGGACATGTGTTGTATCGTATACCTGAATGATGTGCTCATCAATTTGGAGAATATACGAAAATGTCAGAAAGACTTCACCAATATCCTGGCTACAATACAGGGATTAGGAAGAAAGATTAAATCAACAAAGCGTGAATTCCATAAGGAAGAAACTGAATACCTTGGGTTCATCAACAAGCGAAGTGGTGTAAAGGTCAACCCAATCAAAACAGCAGTCATGTGGGATGTGGCAAAACCTAATAACAAACTAAACATTCAATACTTCATGGGATTCTGCAACATTTACCGAAGATTTATAGAAAGATTTAGCAGGCTTGCAAAACCACTCTATAACTTAACCAAGAAAGACAAGAAATGGGAAAGAGGAGATACAGAACAAAAAGAATATGATGCAATCAGAACACATCTGAGATCAGCACTAATAGTAGTCCATTTCAACTGAAATTGAAGAACAATGATCAAAACAGAAGCCTCGAAGTATGTATGCTCAAACATGATGTCACAGTAATGCAAAGACAGAAAATGGAGGCCATGATCTTATCGGTCCAAGACAATGACACTCAGGCAATGCAACTATGATATTGTGAACAAAGAACTATTAGCAATAGTTCAGGCATTAAAGGAGTGGAGGTGATATATCCTAAACAATCATCAGCTGGTCCAAGTTCTTACTGATCATAGAAATTAGGTCCTGTTCATGACCACAAAGAAACTGAACAACCGCCAGATACAATAGATGCAACAACTCAGCAAATCCAACTTCCACATTGAATACCAATCAGGAAAAGAGGACAGAAAGCTGGATGCTCTCACGAGGATCACAAGCAACAAACTACAGATAAATGAAGATGAAAGAATTAAACAGAAAACACAAACACTTTTACCAAATGCCTACCTCCAGGCAATGGAAGTTATCGAATTGACATCCGAGGAAGAACAAGAAATCAAGAAGGTAAATGAAGAGGATAAAACAATGTGGGCAATAAGGGAAGCATTGATAGAAGGAAAAAAGGAGATGAAAGGAATTGCTCTAGGTTTATGCCAATGGGAAGATGGAAACATGTGGTATGATGGAAAACAGGAGATTCCAGAAGAATAAAAGATAAAGAGGAGCATCATATGACAACATCACAATATCACAACAGCAGGATACAGAGGTACAGCTAAAATAACAGAATTCATCACCAGGTCATTCTATTGGCTAGGATTGGGTGAAAATAACAAAAGATATGTCAAAAGTTACAACATATGCCAAAGGACAAAAACAGCTAAATATGCAGCTTACAGATTAATAAAATCAAACAAAGTTCCTAAACAATCCAGGCAAACAATTACTATAGATGCCATCCTGGACCTACCACTATCGGAACAATGCGATAGCATCCTGGTTGTGGTGGATCACCTGACTAAAATGAGACATGTTATTTCAGTCAGAAAAAATATCGATATGAGGGATTTTATACAAATCTTCTTCTGAGAGATTTTCAGACAGCATGGCCTGTGTAAGAATAACATTATAGATCAAAGAACAATGTTCATATCAGGATTATGGAAAAAAGTAACTGGAGAAATAGGAATACAAAATTGGCTAAGGAAAGCATTATACCTACAAAGAGATGGACAAATATAACTGGTAAATGCAATACCCAAACAATATTTATGGGCCTATGTCAATTATCAACTGGAGAATTGGCATAAGCTGATATTAATAGCAGAGTTCGCATACAACAACTGAAAACAAGAAACAATAGACACGACACTCTTCTTTGCGAATTACAGACAACATTCACAAAGTCAGACCACATATCATATAATTAACAGCATAATACTAGATAAAACAGACATGGAAAAACTACATGAGACATTACAATAGGAAATGAATCAAGCACAATATCAGCAAAAAGAACAATATGATAAGTACTACAGACCAGATCCAAACACACAAATGGGAGATATGACATGGCTGCTAAAGCGCGATATCCATAAGACGTGACGATTAAAGAAATTAGACTACAAGTAAATCGGACCATTCCGGATCCTGGAACAAGTGGACAACTGAGCTTATCAGCTCAACCTTCCCACCTCAATGCAAATACACAACACATTCCACATCTCACTGCGCAAATTACACAACCATAATAAGTTTCCCTCATAAACAATTATTCCTTCTCCTCCTATAGAACTCGACGGAAAATCAGAATACAACTAGAGCAGATAATTGATTCCAACCTCTTCTATGACAACCTCCAATACCTAGCCAAGTGGACTGGTTATTCACCCAAATATGAGAAAACTTTGTATTATACATCCAACTTCGAAAACGCACCAGATGCTCTCTCAACGTTCTACCAGCAATACTCATGTAAGTCCAGCTTAAGTGATGATCATATTCAACCAAGACAAAGTCGAGTGAAAACCTCACATGTCGCTACAAGTACAAAAAGGCTGGGGCGGTAGCCCCAGGCACACCATACCAACTAGCTCGGAATATTCATTCATGGGGCCGACCAATGAAGACTTCAAAAAAAGGAAAAAACAAGCATAACATAATGCCATATTATGGATGGTATACTATGATAATGAATGCTAAACACACTTTGGTGACAAAGAACGTATGGGATGGCTTCCAAGAGAATACAGAAAGCGTGGTCCACAGCTGGACCATGCCCTAAAGTACTGGCAACATTGCTTCAAAACAGGGTGCAGGATGAACAGGGTAAGGAAAATCTCTGTAAGAAACCACCTGCAGAAGGACAGAAGCAAGAAAGAATTGGAAGGAGAGGACGTGAAAAAGGCTTAGATGTTAAGAACATGGTCCAGGGAAGGAGGTACCTAAAACTCCTCAGTAGATACGGAGCCAGACATTAGAAGCCTACATAGGCAAATGTGAGGACTCCGAGAACAACTTGGCCAGGGCGAAGCCACTATTTCAGCAAATGAAAAAAAAATCGCTGAGCTAAGACAGCTGAATGATAATCAGCTGCACACGATCAAAATGGCCAACCTCACCTTGGAATGGGTGAGGATAAGGTGGAGGATGGCAGACAATAAGTTCACTAGACTTATGATCTCCATACAGGCAGCTGGAAGAGAACTAGTAAAACTTGGTAAAAAAGCTTGATGGGATACAGGCTTAGGAGGAGAGGAGCTAATATCATGAATGTTGCATGGCAAGGAAAGGGTTTTCATGTAATGCATGGTTATGAATGATAGGTATGTTACAGTTTTGTACGTATGACTCATTCGACTCATATGATTTGTCATATTGTGATTTATTATGTTTCGCACATGACTCAAATATGAGTCATGGGACATGTACCTGGCAATTGTGCCTTGCAAGTGTGCCTTTCAGGAATGCCTTGCGTATATGATTTATATTTTGCACATGTGACTACTTGGAGTTATATAACTTGTTTATTGTATTATGATTGATATATGAATTTTCGCACATGACCTTACTACGAGGTCATGGATTTTAATCATACGACCACTTTGGTCATATGATTTGTTTGTTATGATTTGGTTTGGCACATGTGACCAGTTTGGGTCACATGACTTGAGGCAGGAAAATCACTATCTAAGGAGGCCGGTACGGCCAAGGAGGATAGTTTCTTCAGCTTTGTTCTAAGTACTTTTTCTACTTATTACTATAACGAATATACAACACCTTTGCCCTCTTTATCATTATCATGACTTTTATTATTGTTATACTAAAGAGAACTCTTCACAAAGAAGAGTTAGAGAAAGGTTATGATAGGCATTTCTGATAGAAGACAAAGGTCTTACACAATCGGTAATATAGGTATAGACCTAGAGCTGTTGTAAAACTAGAAGAGAAAGGAGAAGAGAAATATCCTTCCCCGTCGCCAAGAATTAACCATCTGAAGGAGGATTATTACATCCAAGTAGTAATAATGATCAATTCAAAACTCCAAATGGCAGCTATTTAGGCATACACTTCTCTAGTGTTTTCCATCAGGGAACAAAGTACTGCTAGTAGTATGAGACAACATTAGACTTCTCATACCCATCAATGTAAACTTCTTTGTGAACTTGTTTCTATTCAAAGCCTAGCTTTTTCAGCCAGACAAGATATATTAATACAGTGATACTCATTTTGTTCTTTCTTACTATTCTTTTCAATTAAAGTGTTATAGATATAGGAAACACAGAGCTCAGTATTACTCAAGCTAGTTCTTGTAGTCCAATTCTCAGTTACTACTTTAATAAAACCTTTTCCAGATATATTTATAATTTTATTTTATTCTATATTATTTTCATAATTAAAAAGTTAAAGAGATTAAAGAACATATCATACTTTCACCTACTCCATCTAAGTACTCAAGTACTGCAATCAATGTACCCTCATCATTAAGCATACTTTGCGACTTTTCATGCTTGCCATACTGATGGGATATGATTGTTCTGATTTTAAACCCACTCTTCTCCCAACTAATAGTATTTTCAGCTGTCCCTTTGCTTTGCTCCAATCAAGTTACTGTACTTTGTACTGCTGTCTTGTGTGGGATATTATTACAGACCAGATTGTGACAAGTTAGATTGTGGAGGCGGAACAAAAACTTTCACATGGCTTACACTTAGGAGTCATAGGGGTTGTTGGTTATGTGATGACTCACAGTTGTGAGTCACATGATATGTTGACATTTACCCATGACTCAGACTTATGAGTCACATGTTTCATGTATGTGATGTACTTCGCTGTTAGGTAGAGACAATGTGATTGACTTCATAGTTGTCTCAGCCAATCAAGTTTCATTTCTGTAGACGGAGATTGTATAGGAAGGCTCAAACTTCACTTATTTCGTTTATAACTACTAAGAGCGAAGTAAAGTAGGTAAAGTAGAACAGAATCATGAAGACAATATTATATTGTTAAGGTCTCTTCTCGTTTGCTGAATGATATCTAAAGGCTTGAGAGGCACTTGGATATTTATATTCTGCATCTGAGTATTGCAGACTACTTCTATCTATTATACAATTAAGTCATTCTGATTGTAACTCATAATGTCTGGTATTCTTCTAAGATACGTACACCTAGAAATCCTGAAAATCACCATACCCTTTTCTGTAATTACAATATAACTAACTAGGAACTATGCTGTTCTCAATAGTAATTATCGGATCATCAGAGTCTTTAGACTTACAGCCTAGGTCTCAAGTCAAACACAGTTGGCCCCAATTATCTCCATTATTGATGAAATGATCAGGTTTATCTGTGGGTTGTGTCTGCGAAAGTCGTTGTAGTTGCTACCTTTCTCGGTCACATGACTTCAAAATTGTATAACTCTCTACCTAACCTACAGATATCTTCCAGAAGACTTCCTACTCATTAGCAGAATGCTATTCTACCTGATTGACTGATTATCCCTTGGTCGGCAACCCTTGGTTGCTCTGGGTAATATTGTTCTAATTGCCATTCTAGTATTGAGGAAGTTATCCCCACAGCTATAACATGTTCTAAAACCTAGTTGTAACACTCCGTGAAGTTTATTGGATTCTATAGTAGCATCACTTGGAGTTCTAGACTCTTCTGGTTATTGTATGTGGGTGCGAATATATTGGTTTCTTGTTCAAATTCTTTATCATTTGATACCATCTCTTTATGCAAAAATGTCCTGTTACCTATGTACCATGCCATGCATGTTACATCTTTGAAGCCTAGTAGCTTCCTGGATAGTTGATAGATTTACTCCGTTCTGCTTGCTAGACCTAGCCGAAAGTCTTCTCCCATATATCCTACCATCGGCATCTGGTCAGATGGACGCCTGGGACATAAATTGTGTCATCCTTATACCTTTAATTCTGTTGTACTATAGTCACAGGACGCAACTTAAGTTGATATGTACCGTGATATGCAGGCCCCATAGGGGGGCCAGAGGGCGGTGTTGGAAACCATGGATTCCAATTCTAAGAGGTGTTACCTTACTCAGGGTGGTTCCTAGGTATCCGATCTTGGTATTCCTAATATTAGCTCACATGACTTGTTTTCAGGATGATGATTGGATTAGGTATGTTGTGCTGTTGACTCTTACAAGTTAACTTAGGATTTCGCATGACTCACAATTGTGATTTAAAGGATATGGTGACACAAAAGCATTAGTCCCACAGGGTTAGGATAGGGTAAGATGTCTCTATAAATAGTGAGGTCCAGAAACACCCAGTACCGACTCCTCACACAACTACTTAAGTTCTTTCCTATACTACCAGTTAAATCAATACTTTATACACATCTTTTGCAATGCTACATGAGAAAGAGGTCTCGCTTATAAGAGGTAACACAAGTGTAGTAACAATCTTCATTATCAGAAGTGATAGCAATGATAAGAGCTCTCTGAGCTATCAAGATATCAAGAAAACAGAAGAGGTATGATCATTACCTGTGAAAGAACTAAGTAAAAAAGAGTAAAATCATTACACATATCGAAATACTTTATTTGCCAATTCATAAACTGGAAGACTTTGAAGTAGCAGTCAAGAACTTGGACATTGTGGGAGGTTCTTCTCTTCCGATATAAAACCTTACAAATATCGAAAACAGCTCTATATTATGATTATTGAATTTAGTAAAAACTTCTTTTACAGTACTATGATCAATTCATATTCTAGGAAAATAATCATACCATTCTTGAGGACTGTTAATTTCATCTCTTTTATGACTATTAGTCACTTTTCTTCAACTTTCCTTTCCATATCCTCCCAATACTTAAGTTCATGCTCTTCTCTGTACTCCTCCTGTTTTCTTACTCTCTCTTTCTCCTTATGTTCCCTTTACCATAATATTGTTCTAAATGGTTACTTCTGAGTATTCGGTCTCAGGGCATTTGTTCTGTAAGGCTGAATAGACAAAGGTGTCTCTGTTTGGGATTTGACAAATTCTTCTGCTTCCGCAGTAGAGTCTTCCTGCTAGCAGGACTCAGTCTCTGAAATCGGACTTGGGTCACTACTGCAGGGCATTCCGGTTTGTAATTCTGGGATGCTGTATACTTTTTTAGGACATCCCCCTTGGGCTGCTACTTTGCCTTGGCATTTCTATTTATCGTTTAAAGAAGGCATGCTAATGGTATTGTTCTGTGGAATGTGTAATTATTTGTCACTCTTGCTGTATACCATTCTTATAACTTGATAACTATTTATTATTTTTACAACTTTGTCAGCTGGGCCCCTCAGTACTTTTCAGTCTGCTCCCATGTACATTCTATCACATGTTTCACTCTCACCAAAATTTGCACTTTTCAATTTTGAACTACTTTTTTTAATAACACTTTATTAAAAAACAAAAACATCAGGCCTCTTCTCCTCTTGAATGTCTCCCTTGCTGATTTTTTTTATTTTTTTTATTTTTATTCCTTGTTGTGGTTGACTAGTTCAATTTCGGGTTTGCCTATTTTGAGGACCACGATTGAGTCGCTTTGCACTATAGGACCAGCACCTCCCCTTCCCCCATCACCTCCAGACAACCTTCCAGAACTAAGCGCCCTATCACCACCATCTTTCTTTCACCGGGAGCAGCTACAGACTAGGCAAGCGTTCGTTAGGCTTCTTGGTTCCTTCGTTCAACGAGTAATTCAGACCAGGACCCCAAAAAAGACACGCACAGCAAACCGCTTTTTTTTTTCTTTTTTTTTTCTTCCCTCTTCCTTCCCCCTTCTCATCCACCCATCCATCCATCCATCCCTTTTCTTTTCCCAGCCTTCGACGGAACGGAGAAAATTGGCACGCCCAGGCATAATGCCTCGATTCCCATAGCCTCGTGCAAAACTAAAGACACAGTTTCGTTTAACGTCTTACCTTGGTTTCCCTCGCTACGGTACCGTTGTGTGCTTGGTGGCTTGTTCGTTCGATTTCAGCCTCTTCCACGCCTCCCTCCGCTGCGGTTCCCCACGAATGAAGACACACGACTTGACTTACTTGCCCCCCTCGCGCTTTCGCTAGGCTGACTGATTGACTGTCGAAAGAACGAAAGGGTTTACATGCAATTCGTCTGCGTTTGTTAAGAGTCGAGATATCCCCCCCGTGCTTTCTGCTGTCTTCCTTCCCGCCTTTGTTCGTTTCCGTTGTCGCCTATTGCACCTGTTCCATTTTACGGAATTACTGGGATAGGAAGCGTTATTAGTGTGGAGGAAAATACTTTTTCCTAAAAAAAAATTTCGGTTTATTTCCTCTCACTTTTTTCTCTGCGTTTGTCACCCTGTGTCAGTTAGCCCTATACCACGAGGGAGAGAAACGAATAGGAACGGGAGGTTAGAGGATGAAGTTACAACGGCTTTCACGTGCTCTGGAGACGCAGCAGGCTCACCAGGAGGGGGATCCAAACCCTCAAGGGAAGGCATTAATCGTAAGTTTTTGCGCTGGGGACTTTACTGGATAGGATGTGATGAATGATGGACTAATGGTTATTTCAACGGGATAAGATTGCCGTTGTCTTGATTTCGTTTCTGTTCTTTGCCATAATCACATATATTGTCCTCCGATACATCCGACAGGCCCACCCTCTAGCACCAAAGTTTTTCCCCGAGAAATGGAAGAAGAAGTGGATTACTTGGCAACCAGGAATATATGCCCCCACAGCATCCTCAGCCAGCCCAACCCAGGAGCCAAGTGCGGCTGCCCGGCGAGAACTAGAGAGGAGAGAAAGGAGGGAGAGGCGGAGAAGGGAGCAGCGGCAACAGCAGCAAGCATCAGGCGTGAACAGAGTAGAAAGTGTTCGGAGTATAATGACTCTACCAGAGTACAGGGCAGTGCCGCTGCCAGATCGGGAGAGGACAATAGGAAGGGAAGGAGAACGTGGAGGAATCGATGTAGTGGTTGAGGCCCCAGAAACTGCCGAGGAAGAGGAGGAGCGACGAGAGGAGCACATGCGGGCACTGTACGAGATCCGTCTAGCCAGGCAGCTGGAGCGAGCAGCGGAGCGGGAGAGTGCGCAAAATGGTGGACGAGGCGGTAGCGCTACCCACACTGCAGCTGGTTCCCGAAACAGAGGCAACGGTTCGGCAACTTCCCTCGCCGCGACGCTAGCAGCAGTACAGGAACGGGAACGGCGTTTGAGCGAGGTCTCCTATGCAGAGATTGGTGTCGCAAGGCCTGATGGATCCCGAGTCCGTGCGAGCTCTGACGTCTCCGACAGGGACAGCCTTCCCCTCCTGGACGCCGGCGCACCGATGGGCGTGGGGGATAGTATCCGCAGTGGCCAAAGCAGCCATATTCGAACCAACAGCGCTCTCTCCCTCACTAGCACCCTCGGCACTCCCGAGCGACGCCGCAGCGACGAGATCTTTGGCATGGGAAGCACTCGCCCGAGTCTGGATAACCGCGATAGCATCCACGGCAGCGCCCCCAGCGACCGGCCGCCAGGCTATTCCGGCGACCCGGACTGGGGCGCGCCGCCAGAGTACCCTGGCGCTGTCGAAGACGGCCGAGGTGATATGAGTGTCCCGGCATTACGGATCGAGACTGCCTCCCCGGATCCTTATAGATCCCCACAGCAAGCTCATCCTTAACTTACCTTTCTCCATTTTTTATCTCCTTTTGCAGTCATTAATGTGAATACTTACCCTTTCTTTTGGCGCAACTTGGTTCTTTTTTTTTCTTTTCTTCTCCGAAGTGTTTGGTATACATCCTTCCTTCCTCATATCCTTTTCACCTATTTTCTTCGGCGTTCTTTTCCGCTTCCTCCCCTTCTTGGCTCTTTTCGCCATCACCACCGGGGTAAAACCGTTGGAGGTAGCCTCTTCTTTTTTCTTTTCCGTTGTCCCTTTTCCTCGGTTGGTTTGGCTGGTCGGGGTGTGGAACGTCCGATAGAATAATGAGGGAAACGAGAGACGAGGTCAATACGATAGTAAGCGTATGGATGATGCAGTGCCTGCAGTATATCGCCGCGGCATGGGTTTATTTTATGCGATTTGATACCGTGGTGTATGGAATGATAAAGAAAGATGCCGACAACTACATGAGTAAATGGTGTAAATCAATGATCACTCATCCCAAACTGTCTCTACCAGAACAGCCTACTGGATATCCACATCCGTATTGTGTAAGACAGTAAATTCCACCTAAAGTGCACATCACACTATCGACGAGACTGATCTGCCCCGCGGATTCTTGCCCACGGAGTAGGGTGCGATAAAGTAGAGTTTATGATGGTGCAGTACAAGGCTTGAATTATCGACTGGGCTAGGTGGGGTACCGCACGACAAGACGAATTCGACAAGACACTACACAAGGCAAAACACGACGGGATATAACGAGCCACGCCGCGAAAAACTCCCAGGCGCATTAAGTTTTCTCACAGCACCACAACATAGAAATGGTCATGGAGTATCATATAGGCCACTAAACACCTGCCTCACGGTCTTGATCTTGAATTCCCCTTATCCTATCCCCTTGACCCACCATCGGGCTCTATCACTAGTCAAATATTGACAACAGCGCTCCCCTCCCAGACGCTCTGCGGTTCGAGGGAATGCCATTTCGACACAGCTCCCGCCTCAACGCAGACTAGTAGCCCCCGGGGTGTCAGTACTCTGGTTCTTGTAGAAAAGTGGGGAAGGGGACTTACTCATGTTCTTGTACCCATCTTCGGGCCCAAAGTCCGCCATCTTGCTCGCGCCCTCCCAGGGGTTCCAGACAACTATATCTTCCAGATTGGTTCCGCCGACTTTGAAGATTGTTTCACCTCCATTCTTCACTTGGACCGCGTTTGGGACGCCGGCATATACACGATCCACTTCAGAGCGGACGGGGAGCTCAACCTCTTCCTCGACGGCTTCAGATTTTGTAACTTTGCATTTGTAGCTAGTGCCTTTGAGACCTTCGATTGTGAGATTGTTTATGTCCTATCCTCATTAGTCCTAATCCGAGCGTCGCGAATACCATTAGTCTTAATCTGGGGGAATACGGGAATACGAAAATATGTATGGAACAAAACGTTAAAGTCAAACGTTTCTGATCCTTCATTTCTGACGAGCATTTTTGTCTCGAGACTGCTCATGCTTAGGTTCACGGAGTAAATCAGGCCAAATTCGTAGGGCCATTGATTGCGCTGGTCATCGGTAAGGTTCTCCGGACCGAGACCAAAGTCAACCTGGATTGCGGTATCGGCTTCACTAGTTCGGCCGAGTAGTTCCCACTATTCATGATGTTAGTGCTGTCGAAGGAGGGATAATAGTGGTTACCTTGCAGAGTCTCGCAAATCCGTGCTGTGGGAGGGCGGCGGTGGGTCCTTCCGTGGATTTTCCGAACACCTGGGGCAGTGCATTTTAGCCGGCCTCGCCCATACAAGTTTCATCGAGAATCAGTGCTTGAAAACATGCGTACCGGAAAAACCAGCGGAATTCCACCTCTTACTGATAACCACAAATAGTCAATGTGAGCACAGAAATAATAAAGGTATCAGAGCTGGAGACAATTAAAGACATACCAGGCTTCGATCCATCTATTGAGCCGTTACTCATCAGCTATCTCATCTCATTCTCACCCCACCCCGCCATCCAACCATCAGCTGCGGGGCAAACACTTACCGAGGGCCGCCTTTTCGCTCAGAAACAGCTTTTCCTGCCCATCGACTACCCAGGAAATCACCGTAGCACCGTGTAGCAAGATCTCGGCGGATTCCCCAGTGGGTAGAGATAACTAATGTCGGCGTTAATTCCGGAATAGCTCCCACGTTGGGGGCGGGAGGGTGGTGCTATGAGAGGAAGGGTAGAGAGATAAAGTTACCTTGACCCGGTCGCTCTCGAGAACGAATCCCGGGTTTTCTGCTCCAGTAGAGCTCACGGGAATTGGAACCGGCTTCTTGCTGCGTTCGACCATCACGTTTCTTTTGGACTGTGGTTCGTGGTACGATTCTTATAGGTAAGTGGGATAGCAACGGAAATGATGCTAGGGAATGGTTCGGCGGGTCGGGGGGTAGACTAACTCGATGGTGGGGTTTATCTGGCTACTTGTGGAGTGCCGTACCGTCCTCGATGGATCGCCCCCAGTTTCACTGCTGACTAGGCATAATGCAGTAAACCGCGTTACTTGGATGAGCTGTAAATTTACTCGAGTACCGTGGTCAGTAGACTACTCGAGTAGCATGCCGGCACAAAGTAGTACTCGTCCAGCACTGTACGAGTACAGTACAGTACAGTACGGTGCTGGTACCGCTAATAATATTATGATACCGGCGCAACCTGCACACTTCGAGCCCTGCCAAGTGTTCCCTAAATGGTTGATCAACGTTTCGTCCCTGGCTTCGGGCTTCACAATGCAATAAATAATATCCATGAATAGCTTGCCATCAGAAGTATGTAATTTAGCCTACAATTATAACTGACCGTATTGGGATATGATTCGCTTGAGTTTTAACATTACGGTGGCGCGGCTTCTCCAGGGCGGAAAGAATATCATAACTTCAACATAACGCATATCCAAGAACGATTTAACCCAAGGATAACTGTCAATTAAAGTAGTATCATACTGTAATAGCCATCCTACCGTTATGTAGAAAAGCACCCTCTACAACCTAGAATCAACACAATGATATTATTACAAGTGACCTCACCCCACAGTGAATCATACCATAAAGAAAGAATATGGGAATGCAATATCGAGGAGTGGAAAAAGACGACAGGGAACTCCGTAACTTAAGACGAAACTTGCAGGGTAAGGGAACATGGCTATCATACACAATGTAAATAAATTTATCTACTTTCTCCCTTTCCTACGAAGTTGGGAGAATGCGTCAAACAGGATATTTTCCGCCCAACGGTATTCGTCTGGCGTTAGGCTTGCACTCTCCAAGGCTCTCAATGCCTTCTGTAATCCATCAATAGCAGTTTCTCCACTAGTAGGCTCCGATAGGGTTTCTAGTTGTCTTGTCGACAAGCTTCTGCGAGCTCCAATTCCCTTGGATGGCCCAGCATCCGCCTCCTTTTCTGAATCAACCATGGGTGTAAAATCCTGAGACTGCCTATGAGCACCCAGCGACTTCCTCTTGAGGCGTCTTGGAGTCTTGGGGGTCTTCGGGGTATCTTCGGCAGTTTCGGGTCGTGCGGTTGAGTCTAATCGGCCCTTTCCTCGGCTGGACTTCGGTGTTCCCTCTGTGAAAAGGGTATGCGCCTTCGATCCAACGTAGGGAGTAGGCCCCACAAGTTCATCGACGTGGTCTTGGGAGTCATCAATTGACGAATTGACACGGAGCTGAGTCTCCTCAATGAATGAAACATCTGGACCGTTGTCATTACTTTTGAATGATTCTTTGGTAGACGATCGGGTGCGTCTTACGGGTAAGCTGGCGGTATTACGACGCTTCGGTGTAGGCGTTGCTAAATTCTCGACTGAATTTTCAGTTAGCAGAGTGCTTCCTTGACATTCAAGATGAGAGCACTGACAACTCGGGTTCTCGTCGTTGTTCGAGCCATAGTGGTCGACGGCTTCTAGCTTGCGCTTGCGCGTAGCTAATTTCGGTCAGTATATGTGAGACAAAAGGTAGAGACGTGTAAACAACAAACATTTAGTGGAAGCTGGTGGTTTTGCAATGGCAGCCTTTTTCACAGATGACCTAGTGGTTGGTGGTGACATTGTAGAAATTGTTGCGAGTTTTCCAGGAGAGCTGGAATTTTTGGATGGAGATGAGATTGAAGTGGATTGGGACTTTTGGGGCGAGGACTCAGTCTGTTCCTCATGCGCAGGGTAGGACGACATGGGTGACTTCGAGTGTGGCGCGTCGGGCTCGGCAACAGTGATAGTGCCTGATATTTTCTTTGGGGATTCGGAGGCCTTTCGTGCAAGAGATCGTCGTCTTGGTCCTGAACATGCACGTCTGCGCTTTGCTGGAAGTTTGGATGCTGCGCGTTCCTCCGTCATTATCTGGACCCCAGGGCTTGGTTCCCGACTTTGAGGGTTATCCGATTCTGTGTTTGGCTCGTTAATTTTTGAACTCTCTTCATCCTCTGAAGAGACTGGGATGAAACGAGATTCTATGTGGGATCGCTCATCACAAACTCTACTGCCTTGAACGGAAGATATTTCAACGACTATGTCGGCCGAGTTCTTAGGTACTTCTTCAACCTCCTCCCCACTGGAGATGCGATTCTCCGGGGCATCAACAAAATCGTCGCCCTCGATAGAGGGTGAACTAGAGCCTTGCCTCGTTTCGGCCTCATTGATAGCATCGTCTATGATATCGACCATTTCACCGGTGTCTTGGGCCCTGGGAGGGTTAGTCGTAATGTCCACCACTGGCCCTTTAGGGGATTGAGCTTCAGGTGCCTGTGTCATGGGGCTACCAGTATATTTGGGCAATGGTGACTCGGGAAGATCCGCTGGGCTGAATCTGGTTTGAAGTGATTCACCGGAACGCGATCTTCCGGAATCTTTTATGGGACTACGAGAGAGTCGTTTGCTTCGTAGACTACTTGTGGCCTTAGCAGAATCATTCGGTAACCTGCCACGCTTGCTGGTGGAATAGGCATTCAGGTTTCCGAAGAGGGCTGCGGTTTCTGACTGCCTTTCCTTCATTTCCTTCTGTCTTTCAGTGAGTTGTGAACTTGAAATGGAGCTGCCTTTCTCCGCTGGGTCGGTTTCAATGGCGACAAACTCGATTTGAGAATCCGTATGTTTAGGGCGAGCGGGGGGGTTTTGTAGATTTCTCGTGCCAAGTGATCGCCTTGGGCGGGAACTGAATAAACCCTCCCTTTGCCCTGTTAGTGGCGAAGAAGCCCTTGACCGGCGTCTAAAGGGCGAGGTCCCAGACCGCGAGGGGGTTGGACTCATCCAAACCTCTTTCTCTTGCATCAGTTCCTCGAACTTTTCCTGAGATTCAGAAAATTGTGGAGGGGTTGGAATAATCTAGGGCATGTTAACGAGCAAGCCAAAAGCAGTGGAGGGTAAGTGTCCATACATCACCTTCCAACTCGTCAGGGAACGAGGGAAGCTTTAAATCAGCAATAGGCCGCAGTCTCTTTAACGCCCCTCGAACACGCTTTGGGTAGATAATTGATTCCTGTTCACCAAAAGTCAAGTTCCATGACTTGACTGAAATGTTGACGATGGGTTTGAGCCGGCTTTCAAGGCCACACTTGATGAGAGTAGCTAGGTCCGCGAGGATCTTTCCGTCGTGCTGTGGAAGACGAACGATAGCGTCGGTGATCTTTGTCCAGGCGCTGAGCATTTGAACTACACCCTCGCCCTGCTAGGAAAGATTAGTCAGGGTAGAGGGAAACGTAGAGGACTTGGTAGCAACCTTCGTCTTAATCAGGTGATCTAAGTCAAGAACCCACACACCAACCCCCTCCTGAGTGCGCTTGAGCAAGGCTACAAGGGATGTCGGGGGGCACCTGCTAGAAAGATCGCCCAGGATATCCAATAAGGTTATTGTCTCGGACAGAGCCTTTCCCTCAACATTGGAAGAATAAGATTTGCGCAGTAAATGATCTATCAGATCATATAACTTCTCAAGTGGCCTGAAATTGACCGGTTAGCGTAACATTCATGAATTGGATAGATGGCTACATACTCAGTTGTGTTCGGCTTCCGCCCAAGTACTACGAGGGGTGTGCGGGAGGCTCCATCTCCGTGGGGTTTCGCTTTGGAATAATGGACCCTGTCGACGAGATACTTGCATAGTTGAAGACCCCTATGAGGAAGGTATTAGTTATTGGTTTGAGGAGAAAAAGAAGAACTAACTTATTATAATCGACCGATTGGTGCCTAATGATTTCGGCAAGGGGGTCAATGATCCCAATGGCAAGATGCACATCACCTTGTTCATTTTGCACGGTTTCGCAAAGCCGACTCAGCAGTGACTCCCATCCTGGCAAATCATAACTACATGGAGTATAAGTGACATTGAAATAAAGGTAGATGCCTTTGGAATAGAAGCATACCGGCAACCCCACTCAAGCACTTTCACTGCATCTCTGAACTCGCCTCCCACCGGTGATGGACTGAGCAGTATTCTCTCCCGGGTCGGTATAGGCAGCGAAAGAGCCACTAAATCTGCGAGCGTTTGCCACATACCAAGGCCTAACATATCAGCATCTTTGTATGGAAGCAAGTTTGCACATGAAGCTATTAGCGCTAGCTTCTTTCTTCTTGAGTCCTGTGAGCTACAGCATCTCCAGAGGATAGCTTTAACACAGTCGTGATACTCTTCATCCAGAACTACACCTTCTGTAGGTAGAAGAAACATGGAGATCATGTGCAAAACCGGAGAATAGATAATCATAGAGCTATTGCCAGAAGAATACTTATGCGGAGGCGTGGCTGCGGGTGCGAAGTTGTTCTCCTCGTCAAGAGCCAAGAGCTTCTCCGTGAATGGCAATGTCCCGAGGGCAGATATGGCTGCATTAATCAAGAAAACGAACTTCCTTATGAAGGACTCCGAGGAACCGACTTGTGTTTCATTGAAGGCCACGGGCCCAACTTTCCACATCCGACGGAACAGGGCAAGAAGCTGAGCCACAGCATCCATGAGATCTCCCGATATTTTAATTTCCTTACTCCCAGCATCGGAAACCGCTTTGACAAATCTAACCCAAAGGAGCTTCGGACCGTCCTCGGTCTCGCTAGTCTTCCACGGGGTGCGTCGGAGGGCAGTTTCGACTGTTCTCAAGACTATTGCGCTATTCGATCTAACCCACTTAGGGTCAAGCCTCGGGAGTTCGTTTGGTGACATAGTAGGAGGTTTCAAGACGCGGTCTTCAGACCAAGGCTTCTGGATAGATCCTTCAAACACGGCCGAAAGTATTTTGCATCCACCTTCCACTTCATCCTTACTGGATAGAGCTAACCTCTCGAGCACACCTACAACCACGACATCCCAAATTTCAGAGAGCTGCTTGTGGGGGGCATTGGGGCGAAACCCGTAATAAAGCAGAACTGATATATTAACCATTGCCGCCATCCGTGGCCGCTTAGTGTTAGATAACGCGTTCTTCGGGTCAAGATACTGACCAAGAGGTTTGCAGAGAAGCTCCAAAAGTTTGCGGGTGGTGGTTGGACCGATATTCATAGCATATATAAGCTTTTGCCAGGCTATCTGGGCTTCTACCTTCACATCCTTATCTGATACGTTAAAACAGCCCTCAATAACCCGCAGCCAGTGAGTGAAGAACTCCCATTGCTCAGCTGCTGTTACTCGGATGAGCAGAAGCACAACACCCCACATCCGGGCAACAAACACGCCCTCGCCATCCTTAATAAAAAGTTCGAGGCGCTCTTTGATCAATTCAAACATGCGTTTGCCGTTCGCAGTATCCCTGCTAAATATGTTATTCAAGCAACGGGCAGTAGATTTCTCGCTTCCCAGGGCTCTTGGGATTTCCGCCACACAGGCTAGTGCACGATTCCGCACTTCCTTCACACTGCTCAAAAGGCCACCAAACAAATTGTCCATCCAATCGTTTACCCTCGTGAGCATGGTCTGCCTAGCCTGAGACAATAATCTGAAATAGATGTCGATGCGTTCCTTCGTAATAGATTTTCCCGTAACCCGTTGATCAAGACTGTCAAGCGCTGTAATAATTTGATTTGCCCTCTCAGAAGTCATAATGCGCTGTGGGAACCGCTGCTGGGCAAGGAAATGAAGAAGGTGATTAACGATGAGCTTAGGTGTATGACCATCCTGCACTCGGTCTATAGCGGTTTGCAGAAACCATGATGCCACTCCATCATCCATCGATTCCGCCAACCGGAGCGTCCAAGCGAGGATGGTCAATACCTTAATAGCTTGCTGGATGAGCTGACTGTCAGACTTCCCGCTCTCGTCCAGCTTGGCATCAAAATCCCGCTTTATGAACACACACAAGGAAGGGAGTTTCTCCTCCATGAGCGCTAAATTTAGTATATTATCGTATGCCTTCATGCCGTTGGAGAACGTAACATAAGCGTCGATTTTCTTGCTGCGCTCGGTCGATTCAAGCGCTTGAATGATGGAATCCAACAACTTGGGCAATGACTCAGGAATGGGTTGCTCGGAAGACATTTTATCGTCAAAAAGGGGTATCGGAGAGCTGTAGGGCTTAAGAATTGACTTCAAAGACTTCGGGTCGATTGCTGATCGAATCGGAGTCACGGATAATAGCGAATCTGGCTTATGATACTTTGTCCATGGGGACCAGCCGACACGCTTCTTGGGTTTCACAGTCGCGTTATCCCCAGAGGAAGAGGGAGGCGTGATCTCTCGCGAAGATGGCTCCACTAGAGACTCGGTAGCACTGTCTATAGAACAGTCTTTTTCTACCGATCGTTTCGTCTTTGAGGCTGACCGAGGGGACTCTCTTGGTGGCGTAGGAGGCCGTGGCTGCATTTGCTCAACAGAGCGTGACTTAGCTGCGGCGAAATAAGGACTCGTAGTTTCTGATTGAACCATGATCAATCAAGTAACCTGGATGGAGTCCAGCTCAGTATTCAAGCATGGGATCAAAGGGTAAGAATATGGTGGATCTGAGCGAATGGACGCAACTAGCGCCAGGAGATATGATCAGATGCACCAGTGCCGAGTAGAAGCGGTCCGAAGGGCTATGGGGAAAGGGTGGATATGAGAAGGAAGTTTGATAGGGAGGGCTTGTGAGATAGCCTAGAATAATCCGAAGGGAACCGGGGGTAACATGCCGCACCGACTGAGGAGGGGGGGTAAAGGGACTCAGTCGGTTACCATAGAGACCGAAGTCACTTTTTGAGTGGTATGATAGTCTACTATAAAACGGCTGTCCTCGCGAGGATGAGACTTGCGCGACGCGTCGAAACGAACGCGGATCTTCGCCCGGCTAACGCGGGAACCGAATCCGCCCTTTACCCTAATTCGCGGTATCTGTATTTGGTTAGGTTAAAGATGAAATTGCTCGAGTGTCTTGGCATATGTCTCAACGAGAAGTGGAATCATAGCAAACAACGAAGCCCATTGCGCTCGCGCATCCCGGAGCTTTAACCACACCCTTCTCGAGTCGGAGCTCTGCCGGCGCAGCCTCTGCTCAGTGCTGCCCCTCGCAACAAGGCGCTGTCAACTTATTTTCATTTCGGAAAAAACAAAACAACAAGAATCAAAAATATCCCCCAGCAATTACTCTAGTCTCAAAGACCCCTCATCATCTATCCCCTGCTTTAGTCCTATTCGGTGTCCTGTGGTGAACTGGTGCACCGGTTAGTTCTTCCATTGTCCCAGAGCAAATTGTGCATAGGCTTCCACTCAAATTTCCAGCAATCTATAATTCCAGCTTTCAACTCCTCCATCACTTGTTCCCAAGTTCACGTCTGCTCGAGTTAGTTTTTCAATGGCGGCGCCCAGCTCCAACGCAAGTTCGTTCAAGGAATTTCCCTCTCCTTTGATTCACATGTAAAGCACGGCTGCTAATAAGATTATGATATCAAAAAGGCAAGTTAAGCCAAGTCCAAGCTCTTGTTGATATGTTGAGGACAGATCTCCAAGATCATCACCTTCCTCCAGAAAGTAAGTGTGCTCCTTGAACCATTCAAGATTTGACGTCTTACCTCAGTACAGAGAGAGTCATAACCCTCGAGAAGCTTAAAGTTTTCGGGCGGGATGTGAACCAATCCGACCCGATATTCACGATGGAAGCAAGTCATTCTCCCCTTGTTTACTCGAAGTCATCTAAAAAGGATCCCAGGGGATAGAGATGCTATGCAAACATGC
Organism: Tuber melanosporum; assembly: GCF_000151645.1. Classification (NCBI taxonomy): domain Eukaryota; kingdom Fungi; phylum Ascomycota; class Pezizomycetes; order Pezizales; family Tuberaceae; genus Tuber; species Tuber melanosporum. The sequence continues at coordinate 86,814 of NW_003298857.1, read as the reverse complement.
CTTTGAAGGGACCGACAGTAAATCCGCCCAAGAAGCCATGCGGTGTCTGGCAAATGCATTATTGAAAGTACCCGGGACCAGGCAGATTTTTGTTGAACTTGGGTACACAGGGCAGGCAGTGAATAGATACCAGGTTAGCCGTGACCCGGTCCTCCATACGAGAAAGGAGATGTTGCTTACATTTATACCGGTACATCACCCAGAATGATTCACTTGATGAAGAATTCTTAGCAGGTCGGATTTTGTTTCTGGTTACCTATGCGACTGCTGAAACACCGAAATGGCTGGAAGAGTATAAACTCGCCAATTACCTCAACGACGTAACTGATTATTCCATTGTTGGAAAAATGAAGGGGCCTGTTGGGGCTAATATCTTTGCAGGCGATTACGAGGCATGGAATAATATACTCCAAGATCAACAAGAATGAACAACCATCTGCACTTCAAGATATGGCGTTCACAGAAACCACAAAGCTGTTGTTCAACCTCACTCACTTTGCCCCGGAGAAAGTAGATTTATTCTCAAGGTTGACTTTACGTAACGAACCCTTACTCTCAAGGGGGATCCGCTGACATCTGTAAATAGGTCCATTCCAACCCTCTTCAAGATTCTCTGCAGGAGGACACTCCCCAGTCTTCCCCTTCAATCATCCGTAGCCCATCTGGTCAATGCACTTTTAAACCTCGATCTTTCATCTCAAGCTGGATGCGTATTTCCTTCTTTCGACCCCACGTGCAATGTTGCCAGGCTTATCGAAGTCCTTGACCTTTCTGTAGAGAGCCCAAACGATAATCGTAACAATCAACGTAACCAGCTATTCAATGAAGCAGGGGCCCCACTAGTAACATTATTGAGAAAAGTCTTTGAAATCTCCTCCGATCAAGCCAAAAAGTACATGCGGATACGATTGCTACCCTCTGATGAGTAAGTCCTTCCCTCCGCTGAGCAACACCCCAGGCTCACACAATGGCCGTTTCATTAGAGAACGTAAGAACCCACGAGGGAAAGATGATTCATTGGCGTCTCGCCTATTACAACTGTCCACTTCTGCAGCAGCTTTGAATATCCGTCAACACCTTGCCTCGATGCTGTTTGAGGTTTCCAATTCAAACCCTGAGGAATTTGTCCGTAACGTTGGATATGGCTACGCCTCGGGGCTCCTTCTCAGTGCTGGTGTAGAACTTCCCCAGTCAGCTTTAGAAAGCCTCTCTGCTTCCTCAGACTCCTCTGGGCGGCTTTTCAACCCAATTACGGGCCAGGCATTGGATAGTGAGCCAGAGACAAAAGACCCCTTTAGCGAGATGACGGACGAAGAAAAGGAACGGGAGGCAGAGCGATTGTTTATATTATTTGAGAGGTACAAGCAGCCTATTTCTCCCGGATAATGAGATGAACTCGTGCTAACATTCTACAATAGATTGAAACAGACAGGTGTCGTGGACATCCAAAACCCTGTGGAAAAAGCTCTCCATGAAGGTCGATTCGAAGAGCTGGATTGAAAGCTGCGAATGCCTTTTTCGTTAGAATTCCTACATGTTCAGGCTACGATCATATCCGAGAAATGTTGATTTTGAGTTGGAGGGCTTCCGGTTGCCGCCAGGGCAGATCGTCAGTTCCGGTGTATCGATTCCGATGGGAACGTAAATATTTGCTTCCTTGACTTCTAGCGAGGAACTTTTTTGAGCAAAATTCAAACGTTATATTGTGGATTCGTATCTCTAATACTTATTATATAAGCTTCGAAGTCCTCCCGGTACCTAAACGACTAGAGGGTCTGTAGGTTTCTTAGTAAATGAGTGATCTATGGTGGCGCAACCATAATTAGAAAGTCCTTAGCCTTGAGAAAACTGTGGTGCCGGATTATATGTAGAACGCTAGAGTGTATTTTTTTTCTCTTTTTTTTCAGCATTCGTTGCTAGTGTTAAATGGTACTACTCACTTACGGAAACTCCCACATCTGGATTTTTCGTTATGAGGTGGAGTGTCCGAAATGTGATGTGATGGGGGGCGATGGGGATGATTGAGAATCAACAGAGCTTTCCGGGTGACAACACCATAAGCCCTGTACCGGAGTTGTGGCTAAATCTGGCTCCAGCCTTCTCGCCCACTCAGAGGAAAGTTTGGCAGACTTTTTTTTCTTTCTTTTCTTTAAACGTGCTTTTCGATTATTACTAGTCAACTGGACTACCTATAATACGGTACTATCGGGCACTTTGGACTCATCGGTAGACTTTTGTGCGCACCTAAATACAGTAAATTTAGCAACAGTGTGGTAGAAAGTAAAATCTGTTCGAAATCTGTTCGTATGGCACTGGGTGGGCGAAAAAAAAAAAAAAAAAGCTTGTGCAACTGGAGACCATTCACGATTGGCTCACCAAATGATTGGCCCTCGAACGTTAGACTACATGTCATTTGGCCTATTGTAGCTGGCGTTCGACGAGGGAAAGATTGCTCCGCTTGAACTTTTTGATAGGTGATAAATTAAAGGTCTCGAGGGGTGCCTGAAATTGTGAACAGATGACTCCATTCTATGAGACTGTGGAACGAGGAGAGCTTCTCACCCTTCCGTAGAATGATCTCCCTGGTTGATGGGAAGGCACTCGAGTGGACCGCTCAAGTGCTTGTATCATACTCAGTTACGGTATCATAATATCATGCTTGAGTAAGGATGGGCAAGAAACGTGCAGTACCGTACGGGTAAAGGTACTGTACTCAAGTATCAACCATACGAGTACTCGCATGGTATGCGGGATGTTCCGCTGAGCCTCACATGGAGTCGCCAACAACGTCACCAATGCAGATTGTGTTTTGTTTGGATCTATATATACTATTTGAAGGGAAACGTCACAATATTCAATGAATTAACTTCACCGTTTGTTTACTCGTAAATTATATACCGGTACCATGTGTTGAGGTTAAGTCATCTGCGTCAGGAACAGAACCGGTAGTCTAACTCGTCTACCGAGCAACCGACAATTCTCGGATACTGTAATTCCCTGTGGATCACTCCGCCACCCGCAGGAGAGCAGCTGCTTGGGTGTATATCGTGACACGATTCCGGAGTTGTTAAGGGGTAGACTATGTACTCGTACTTGTACGAGTACATAGTACAGTAGAGTGCAGTTGTGGCTGTGATTGGATTGGGGCTTTCGTTTAAACAGCCATAAGATTTCTATGGTCGCCGGCTTACCATCCAGGTAGGTTAGGGTGGTGTCGCGCTTCTTCAAGCATTACCGTATTTTAACATATCCCACCGTACCCTCAACCCGCCTTCTCACATACCCTGTTCGCTGCACAGCATTCTCCTTGATCTGTCGAAAATCAAAGACACACCCTCTACTCGTATGAATATAGAAACTCCTGTTAAATTGTTGTCTCAATAAACATAACAATCTTGGTCCTTTTTGCGCCCATTTTCTCTGGACGTGCCAAGTCAAAGTACCAGCCAAGAAAGGTCCCTTTATAACTTACTTCACAACAAGTCGTCAACTTCAACATGTCTTTAATTCCCTACAGCTCAAACGATTCCCGCAGTGTGGTTCTGTGAGTTCCTATTGTCCACCGTCCAAGACCCTAATAATGAATTGGCCAGAGCTCCCACTAACTGATTATCCCCCCAGGCGCCACCAGCAGACACTCGTGGTTTATGATCCTCAATCACATCAATTAGCTCTCTGTGAAGCATCTTCCCCGCTTAGCCCTCCCGCTCCTGGCGAGTTTCAGAGCTGTCCCCTTTGCAAACGTCCCCTAAGTGATGATTCACGCAGGGATGATGGTTCTCCTGACCGGTCTGCCCCAGGTATCGGACATCGGACATCCGGCAATATGGCGGAGTCCGGCTTCGTTGATCGGGAATATTTCCGAATGCTTGACTCTGGGTCCGTATGCCTAGAAAATTCTTTGGGTCTAGTAATTAATTTATTAAAGTAGTATGCCAGTGACAAGTGAAGACGGCGAGTCTGAACCTGCTGTGAGACGGCAGCCGCCAAGTCCAACTAGGCGGAGGTTACCAAGGGCAGAAGTCGAAGAAGGAGAGAGTGAGGGTGGAATAGATGAGGAGTCAATAGCTGGAAGTGCCACTCCAGCTGCTGGTGGTATCAGTCAGGCAGCGTTTAGTCCGAAGTATTTCGAAAGGCATGGTGACGACCCGGCGCTCTGTGCTTCGGATATCCGACTAATCCGGGTTATTTAGGTTCTTCGTAACAGAGAGGGAACTAGGGAGGGGAGGAACAGGAGTTGTTTTACTTGTTCGCCATCTTCTTGATGGTGTGTCGCTGGGCCATTTCGCATGCAAGCGTGTTCCAGTTGGTCCGTCCCCTACCCTAAACCGCTATGCGTCGGACATGTTCCTAAAACCTGTTTCTTAGGTGATAATCATAAATGGCTTGAGAAGGTTCTCATGGAAGTACAACTTCTACAGCAACTATCACATACTAATCTGGTATCCTATCGCCATGTTTGGCTCGAAAACGTCCATCTCACAAGTGTGTCTCCACATCTCTCCGAGGTTCTTCCAGACATCTGACTAAAATCTTCGTAGCTTTTGGACCGAGTGTTCCCTGTGCGTTCATTCTGCAACAGGTAGGGTTTATAATTGCCTTTAGATGAAATGCAGGGCTAACAGTTTGTGAAAAAAAGTACTGCAATTTCGGTGATTTGCATAATTATGTTCTAAGTGCTGCTAAACAAACCACGACGGAGCAATTGAAGGACCAAATGCGACGACGCTCCCGAGGAGAGCCAGATCTATCCTTAGGTCTCAACAAGCCGCGCAAACTCTCGTTTGAGCAGATAATATCCTTCTTTCGCGATATTGCCTCCGGATTGAACCATTTGCATTCAAATGGGTTCATTCATCGAGATCTCAAACCTTCAAATTGTCTACTCAATGACACTGGAGTCCCCGGTCAGGGGCTTAGGGTTCTAGTAAGTGATTTTGGAGAGGTGCAAATGGAGAGTGCAGCAAGAAAGTCAACAGGAGCCACAGGCACGATATCCTATTGTGCCCCTGAAGTTTTGCGAAAAGGTCTGCCTAAGTCAGGTATTTCTTATCCCAATTTTTAAAACTGTTGCTAAAATGTTACCTCAAGTGACTCCTGATGGCGGATATGAGAACTTTACGGCAAAATCCGACATTTTCTCTTTAGGAATGATCTTGTACTTCATGTGCTTTGGTAACCTGCCTTACGTTGGCGCTGATATGATGAACGAGGAGAACGAGAACCTGGACGCTTTGCGGGAGGAGATCATGGCATGGCCAGGTCTTGATGAACGAACAAGGCTCAGACCTGATTTGCCTGAGAGACTCTATCAGTCTTTGATGACACTGATTAGTCCGGACCCAAGTGTTCGGCCTACGGCAGAAGAAATACTATTGGGTATCGAGATGCAAGAAGGGACCCCCTTGGTAAGAATTGAGTTCGCTCACCCTAATTCTTATTTGGGTTGTTGACTACTGAATGACAAGCAGCGCCGAGGTTCTTCCGCCTCACAGAAAAAGCCAACTATCGTTGCAGACGATCAGAATCTCATCGGCTTTCGTCGAATCTCCCCTATTGCGGATACCCCTCCACCTTCAACTCCGGTAGGAAGCCCGTCTATGCATCAAGGTTACGACACTTTCAAGAGAACCCCCAAACCACACCCAGTGATGAAGGTTCCTAAAAGGGCGTCAAGGCTTGGTGTTGGGTCTCGACTGGGGGAGAGTCCCTCGCCAAGCCCTGTTGTTAGCACTCATGTTGGTCGAGATCCAGAATCGTCGTTGGTGTTGAGGCCAAGGATGGAAGCAATAAAGTCGCCGAGGGTCTTGCCCGGGGTTGCACCTTGGAGAATTAGGACTGGCATGTGGTTAGCACGCGCCCAGTGGCATCTTCTATCGAAGTTGGGGATCTTCTTGATCAAGGTATGCCGTTAATCTGGTAAGGGTATCGGTGCACACTGACAAGACACACAGGTTGCAACCTTGACAGGTCCATGCTCCCCCTCCGCTACGAAGCCTTGGGTTTTTTATCCCTTGCTTTCTGTGGCAGCGCTGGATTTTTCAACGCATGTATCCTTATACCACCTTTTGTCTGTTCTTATTACTAACCCTGCCCCCTTTCAGACCCAGCTTCCTTGCCACTGTTATTTTACTTGCTGTCCATGTAGTGGTTTTTCTTCTGGTCGATACTTTTGGGTCTGTTTGCGTGCCGAAAGCAATTTAATGATCCCCGCGATCAAGTTTGAAGCTTGGGTTACGTGGGGTGAATGGCGTTGGGTTCTTTAGGGTTATTCAATGCGACCAGGTTCAGAGAGGAGACAAATGGTATACGGTGAAAGCAAGGCTTTTGGCCTCCAGCATAAGTAATGCGCCTGAAAGAGGTTACGGTATTCTACTTGAATTGTAGTGGTTAGGATGTCTGTAGTAAATCATGCTCCTGATCCGTGCGGTAACAACACTTCGGGGGTTTTTTTTTTTTTTTTGTTTTGGTAAAGGCCTCGTCTCCTCTATGATAATATTATGATACCTTACATTTTTTCAAAAAAAAAAAACACCTTAAATGCCACTAAATTCTCAGAAGAGAAAAGAAATATCTAGTTTATTTAATGTGTTCTAAGACAAGCTAAGGTACATGGATCATATTAGCATATGCTATATAGACACACAACCTCTACTTGGCAATTCAACAAGTATCCGGAAATCCAGATTAGTGCCTTGGCTGTCTTGGCACCAAGAATTCTCAAGAGGAGTGAGTGATAGCTTGTGATCACACTTGACGAGGATAAAACTTGAGCATAATAACATCCAATTTATAATAGAAAAACAATAGAAGAATAAGGAGACAAATAACTAATGGAATAGAGAGTAAACCCAAGTCAGACAGAGGGGGTTCAGGGGAAAAAAGTTAAAGATTAAGCTTGAAATTGATTTCCTTCCTCTTGTTGAATACATTCAGACATAATCTTAGGAAGTTTTAAAATTTCATAATTCACCTCTTCCAAAGTAATCGCGTCCCATTCCTCTACCAGCAGTGCTTTCAACTCACTAATGGTAGTAACCGTTTCTGTGCCTCTGTATTGTAGGATTCTTGTTTTTATCAATCTCCAAATATGTTCAACGGGATTAAAATCTGGGGTGTTTGGTGGCCAATCAACTTTGGAAATTCCAGCCTTTTCCCTTTCCCAGTTCGTATAATCTGAGCTGTGGCTCGGAGCATTATCTTCCATTAAACTGAAGTCCGGGTTTTCCTGTAAACGACGATGGCATGCAGGCCAAAGTATTGGCTTACAAACACAAACCACATAACGCCAAGAGTCAATCCCTTTAACACCCTTCCGCTTAAATGGCTTTAGAATATGCTTCTTACCCTAAAATGATTGTGTGGTTTTGACGGTAGTACTTTGTGCCTTTGCGATTCATTGTGGCTCTCTTGCTGCTCGCAGTTCCTCTTCTCGCAAGATCCTCCACTCCTCCGATTGCTTCTAAACCGCATTTAGCTTCTCCTCCTCTTCCAGCCTATCTTTATTCAGCCTTTCTATTTCCTCCTTTGCCTTTTTTTTTTTCCTCCCTTGTCTCTGCTTCTCACACATAAAATGGACCTTTAAAGTTCCATCCAATCATACCCCAGGACATAACTGAGGTGCCTTTTTTATTTTTAGTCCCAACACAGTCCTCATTCCACTGTTTGCCCTTCTCTCGCCATACTAGACTGAGATCAAAAACTGCTCCCAGTTCTATTGATATCTCATCTGTGAATGTCAAATTTGCCCATTCCTTATATGGGCGCCAATCTTCTCTTTCCTTGCAGTACTCCTAGTAAATGTCAGTTATTAGTATTATTTTCTATGGTTTGAGAAGGTAACTTACAAGTCTTTTCTTTTTGCTCCGTGTGTTCAGAATAAATTTAAATTCTTCACAATATGCGCCTAAACCCCGCTCTTGAAGGGCATTAAATACAGTGCCATTTGATACATGTGCTAATCCGGCTTCACGCTGGATATCAACAAGCTTCATCCTTTGAGATTTACAATCATGCTTTACAAAAGCAACTAAACCATTCTTCTCCCCCTCACTTAATGTACTTGGTCTACCTGATCGCATATTTGGGTCGAAAACACAAGCGGCAGAGAGTTCAATAATGGTAAAGGGCTTATCAAGTGTGGACTCAGAAGCTAAGCGGGCATTGCGGGCATTTTACACAGCATGGCACCAAATATCATTTGCGGTGGATATAGGGATTCCGGTAAGTTGTTTGATTTTTTCGTATGTGATTGGCTTTGGCAGTGATCAATAGGCAATGACAATCGCTCGCCGTCGTGGTATTACCTCTTTTCCTAATCACTGTTAACTTCCACATCATTCAGAACTCCAAGCTAATCTGTCACTTTTCCCCTCTCTTTATAATAGCACTTGCCATTCTAACCTTTGCTAACTTTTGCTCAAACGCGTTGTTTATATGTAGTGTAACAATTAAAGGACGCGCTCGGGATAAATAGATAAATTTACCAACTGTCTGCCCCTGAATTCTTGGCGCCAAGGCACCAATCACCATTTCTGGATACTTGTTGAATTGTCAAGTACACCTGCTTGAGTCTTGGCAGTCAGATGAAAAACCATTAAACTAGAAAGGCAAACAACAGCAACTGAGTGCCTGATCCTCAGATCCTATGACTTGAATGTGGAGGAGTGTTGCCAAGAGTTACAAATATCTAATCAGTAAATGGTATAAAGAGTGCTCTGGAGTAGCAGCCAGCAGTATCCATAATCAAAAAACTATACATGAGTCATTAAAAGCAAGCCAATACTCTAAAATTGACAAATAACATTACCTAAATACTTATAAAAGAAAATCCTCAAATAAGGAAAACTCCATAGTACTAAGTACCTAAATTCAAAACCATATGACTTAGGTGACTGGATTCACATAGCTCCAGAAATCCATCAATAGCTGATCATGACCTCTATGTGAGAAATAACTCATTGTAATGATTGTACTACTTTGCTTATTACTTCTTCAACAGGTAATAACCTTATTTCTTATGTCTTTTCAATATCGCGACAGCTTGGATAGCTATTATCTTTACTATTGCTCTTGATACAGAGGATCACGTTGTACTTGTGCTACCACTGATAAGTGAGATATCTTTCTCATATAACGTCATAAAAGGTATATATAAAGTATTGATTTGACTTATAGTACAGGAAAGAACTTAGATGGTTGCGTGAGGAGTCTGTACTGGAGGTTCCTGTTTTTTTTTTAACTTCATTTAATTCCTGGTTTAAGATATAAGAATATTATATGCAGCGCTAGCTATGGTGTTAAGAAAATCTCTCCACCCAGGACCAAAAGAAAGGTTATATTCTCATAACTGTCTGGTATGGGCCTAACCTTATATACTCCAAGGATGATCAACTCAGGTGCCTTACATGTAGGCCTCACAAATTGAACAGGAAGGGATCTTGCCTAGAAAGCCAACCAAATACCCAAGAAGATTCCTTGCCTGAAAGAAAACCTACCTACTAACTACAAATAGCCAAAAGGAAAGAAACCAAACAAGCTAGGCAGGAAAGTATAAGAAAGAAATATACCTGTAAAACTACCAAAAACCACAATGGAGAGTAAACTAATGGCCTAC
>NW_003298857.1:62797-77048 GCF_000151645.1 Tuber melanosporum | reverse complement strand
CATGTTAAGAAATAAGGCCATGGTACTAGATCTAGTGGGTAGATAGTTTAGTAAAGTGGATGCTGTCTATTAGTTGGATGCTAGCTGAAGGAGAAGAAGCAGTAGGGTGTGAGTCGATGCAATAGAGTTGCAGAGGTGGAGGAAGCAGTAGAGGCCCCAGAGCAAACCTGACCTTATAACCAAACCATTGCTGTATTTCAATATCTCTCAAGTAGTCACTTATTCTCTGAGAGATGGCATCGCAAAGTGGAAGAGATCCCACTGGCGATAAGGAAAAGGGAAGGGTGAGGGGAGGAAGGTGACAGTAACCTGAACCTGTCAACTAGGAGGGTATGGTAAAATCTCACTGCGAGAGAGACCCTGAAGTTACTACTCGAGGTGTTGCCCAACGGAGATCATGTAAGTGGGGAGAAATACGTCCACATCAGCCAGTGCTGACCAGAAGTGAAGAGAGGATGCCGATCATGCCAATGCTAATTGAGCCCTCCAAGCAAGAAAGGACTAGTACATGATGATCAGATAACTTCCCTATTAGGCGGACCGAGAACAAGTGAGGCTGAGGCGGGAGAGGCTACTGAAGAGAAACTATACCCCTAAGCAGGAACTATTGAGGGGGTAGAGGGGAGGGTGGATGGCCTATGATAGTTGACCATGGTATTGTCAAACTATGTAAGAGGAAAATAGGAGCGACAAAGTGTCCTGTACCAGAGCTCCGTTTCTCTTATTTTTTAACATTATTATCTATTCATTATTAAGGACCAAGAACTCCCAGGTAGCACTCGCGATGGCATAAACAAAACCTTAGTCACAAAACAATTTCAAACTAAGGAAACTTCACTAGTTTCTCCAACTATTGTGAACAACCAATATCGTAAAGTGTACAATGCTAAGTAGAAAGCAAAACTCTTAAACATAAACAAAGAAAACCCATTACTAAGGAAAACAAATTAAGAGTGACCCTTCCAACCATGGAGATTAGGTGAAGGATAGAACGGTAGACAAAGGGGCTAGATCATTGGTGGACTATGAGAGAAGGACATGATCAGTGAAAGCAGGCATTTTGGGGAAAAAACGGGTTGAAGTGGTGGAGAGGTAAGCAGCTAGGCTGCTCAGGAAGGCCAGTGAAGACCAGAGGTGCTCTTCCTCACACAGGCTTTCAACCGCTGGGAGGTGGAGATCGCTAGTATGCTTGTGAGAAGGGCAGGTGAGGATGGTGTGTTGGAAAGTCTAGAGCTCTGTCATACAGTATGAACAGATGTCAGAGGCATTAGGGTCTCACCAGGAGTTGTAACAGGCCAGATAGTTTTTGCCTGACCTTATCTAATAGATGAGTCCCATAATAAACTTGCTGAGGCCTAGGAAGCAGTGGGGCACAAGTGTGGAGGAGTACACATATTGGGGCGGAGGTGGGTATTGTTTAGCCTAGGTGTGGAGGAGCCGTTACCTACAGTTTCTTTTGATGATAAGAAATGGGGGGTTGCATGGAGCCATGGGGGCAGTGGCGAGGAAAGGAGGTTCTCAGATACTGGGGAGATACGGGGGAGACTGCCTATGAGCTTGACTACTCTGTATGCTATGACATCTAGTGAGAGGTATCTTCTCACAGGAGGTGACAGCTCTGGGGTCCACCAGTTGAGTGGCCTGTAACCTGGTGTGAGTCCAATTATGAGCAGGTAGTGGTCCTCTGATGAGAGAAACGATGAGGTAGTAGGGACAGATGTGTGAAGCAGCAACATGGCTGGGTTTCTCTCAGGTAGGAGGCAGACTATTCTAAGTGCTGCTAGGTGCTGGTGGTAATCAATAAAAAATTGAATCAGTAGAAGAGCTGACTCGTATAGGAGTATGTTGGTGGGGGTCTCCATAAAGCAGTTCATCATCCATTATGGAACCTGTCTCCAGAAGACAGTAAAGCAGTCTGTCATGAAATCAGAAGTGGAGAAGAGATTGGCCTAATAGAGCAGGATGGAGGTCAGGATGGAGGAGGCCAGTTGATGGTAAAGGAAGGGGGTGAGCTACTTTCTCAGGCCTAACAGCCTTTTCAGTATCGAGAATATGCCCTGGGACCAAGCTAGGTGCTTTGGGAAATTAGTATTGGTTGACCAATAGAGGGAGAATGATGCAGTCTCAAATTAGTAGCCAAGTCATGGGATTACTTCAAAGGGGCAGAAAAGCAGGCCATCAATGACAATTGGGATAGTAGAGGTGGTGCCCTTCTGATATGTGGTAAACTAGTGTAATAGTTCCCTTTTTGGGCATGGAGAATATGACCCCCAGTCTTCTTCCTCATTGAGTCAGCATTCTTAACCAATACTGTAGGGCTTAGACATTCCTTCAGTAAGAATTGGAGGCCACAGTTATCCTGAAATCGTCTACATAGAAGAGGATTAGTCTACAGAGTACTGGAAAATGACGGAAGAAGACATAGATGACAAAGAGGAGTTGTGAAATAGGGGAGCCCTGTGGGGTGCCAACCAGGACCAGCTTAAAAACCCTGAGTAAGTCCAGGAACACAAGTCAGCATTGCCTGCCTGTAAGCAAGGACCTTGTCCAAAAGCAGAGGAACAGGAGAACCTCCTTAAAATGCAACATGTGAAAGAGGTCATTGGAGAAGACGTTGTCAAAGCCTCATTTGATATTAAGGAATAGTATAAAAGCTACAGGTTGTGGGCATTGGAGTGTTTGAACCTCGTGGACAAGGGTGGCGTATGTATCAAAGATGCTGAGACCAGGAAGGGAGCCATACTGGTGCTGGTTGAGCAGGCCAAGAGACCTTATCAGGAGAGAGAAACGGTTTGCGATTATGCTTTCTAAAATCCTGGAGATCATCTCCAGGAGGACAATAATGCAGAAGGAATTATGAGTGTCATATGAGGGCTTTCTGGGCTTATCCAGAACCACCCTATTTGGCATCTTGAGTGAGGCTAGGTGGAAGACAAATGGCATCAGGTGGAAGAGTAAAGTAACTAGGAGAGATGGATAGACCACATCAATCTTTTTCCATACCACATAAGAGATGAGGTTGGGGCCAGAGCATGAGGAGGAGGAAGACTTGCTGATAGCAATTGTAACTAGTTTAGTTGACAGTGAGGAGGAGTCTTTGAAAGCATGGAAGATGGGTGGGCAGAAAGCAGGGCATCTGGGTGGGAAGAAGTCTGAGAGTTGAGCATTATTCAGCTCTATTAGGAAGGTTACATTGGGTAATTGATGAGAAATGTTGCAGAATTTGCCGTCCATATATTTTACACGGTTAAACTTTTTAAGAACCATGTCCAATGCTCCTTCTTGGCCTGCTTGATTACTTTAAAGTAGGTGATCTTGGCTAGGCAGGTGTTGGCTTAGCTGTTATCAGAAGGAGAGGCAGGTGCTTCTCTGATATGAGAGGTGCATCTTCCTAAAGTCTAAAAAGAAGTCAGATCATTCCAGTTTCGAAGAGATGTGGGGTCTTCTCGTGAGTGTGTGCTAGGTAAGTGCCATTCACAAACTGCTATGATTGGTGTTATACCTGATGCTCAGCACATGTTGAGTCGGCAGGAGGGGAGGTAGGAAGACTTTGAGGGACCGGAGGTGATCAAAGACATTGTGTCAATTGGTTGTTTTCTGAGGAGGCATGAGCAAAGGGGGAGAGAGCAAGAGAGAAGAAAGCGTGATCACTATTGGGACATGGTCTGACCCTGTAGACTGAAGAGAGGCATGCTACAATTCCACAAAAGGGTAGAGATATTGGTTAAAGAAGGCCTAATCTATTACCAAAAAAGCATGATCTAGTCACAGGGAGAAATGCATGTACACCTCAGGGGTGTCCAGAAGGGAGAAGCATCATTCCTACGGGAAGTTGGCATATGAGTAAGAGGGGTGCATTTTGTTCTTTTGCAGGGAGTAGTTGGAGTTCCACTGTGGGTTGTGAAGGTAGAAATCACCCACTACCAGGGTGGGGAAGCCCAGAACAGGAAATTTCTCCTCAGGGGTGACAGTACGGTAGCATGACAAAGAAGTCCAAAGGAAGTAGTGGTTGAAAGTTATAAATCTTATGTGTACAGAGTCAAAAAGGCTAGAGAAAGTGTAGATGTCCACTGCTATCAGGACAGGGTTGTCAAAAATGTAGGAACCAATAAAACAACATTAAAAAAGGAATGTAGGATAAAAACTGCCACCCAGGATGTTTTCCCAAGTACAGCTAGGGGGGCAAAAGATTTAAAGACGGCAAAGTGAGGAAGCTTACTACAAAAAGCAGGAGGACACTGAAGGGCAACAAGTGAGGGGGGAGGAGAGTAAAGCAATTAAAGCATTAAAGAGAGAAAGAAACACTTTCTAGTATCCTAGGAAGTTGTGTTGAATGAGTGAAAAAGAGCTACAACTCTGGGGAGAAGTAGTAGAAACCAGAGAAGGCGGGGAGTTGAGTGGTCTTCACTCATTGCCAGGACAAGCCTACTGGCAGTTTGGATACCGAGGTAGTAGTCGCCACCTCCTGGGATCTGAAGGCATTTACACCTTGGGAATCTGATAGGGTGTTGAGGAAGGCCTTGTCAGAGAAATCTAAAGAATGTAGCAAAGAGCACTGTAGAGGGGAGCACCGTGGGGGAAACTATCTTCCAAGTTCACAGGAGAAGCAAAATATTGGAGCCATACAGGTCTGGAGCAAGGATCCTCTCCTCTATCATCCTGTATATCCATCTCTTCCTCCCTGGAGGAGGAGGACACTGTTGGAGGTGGGGGGGGTAGTTATGGATGTTGTAGGCATAACTGGTCATGGTCCGGGTAGGTGGAGGTGCAGTTGGTACAGGAGAGGATAAATGTGGGGCAGCAGTTAACCACTGGCTTGAGGTTGCCTCCCTTGGAGCAGGTTGGGTTCTGGAAGTGGAGAGCCACTCTGGTTTGGCTCAGGGTACAAGGGAGCAGATGGGGTGGTCTATCTTGTACCACGCTGCTTAGGAGCTGTAGCCCCAGCAGTCTTTACATTGGGTGAACTTGGTCACGGAGAAAGCCCATTCAATTGGACAGTAGAATGCATAGAGAATGGTCTTACCCACCATCATCTCCACATCTGAGGGCATGACTGTGACAATGCATGTAGTGTTTGCCTTAGAGAGATGTATCTTCTCATCTGATACAAGTAAACAGGTTGAGTAGATCTGGACATATTTGATATTAAGGATAGTTTCCCTTAGTATCAGAAGGAGGAAGCCTTGGTCATGAGGGAGGTAGAAGATGGGAAGAGAGTAGATGGCAAGCTGCACCTCATTATGAGCTAGGTAAAAGAAGAGATGGTAATTGTCTTCCAAAGAGTCAGACCTGTTAAGACGGAAGGAGAGGGCATCCTAGTATAGTGTATAGAGAGGGGCCGGAGTGGAAATGTCCAGGGTGAGGAGAGGTATAGTACCGCGGTCATTGTCCATAGCTGTGAGGGCTTTGGAGAGTAGGTAGTTAGTCTTTTTAATAACAGCTGCAGCAACATCAGAGAAGGACACTACTATGTCTCTGCTTTGGGTTTGAGGAGCAAGGACTGTATGAGGCACAAAGAACCTTCTCTTGGCAGCTGGCAGTGGCTGTGAGGCAGGGGGACTAGCCAGTCCAGGGACAGTTTTCATGACTTGTGCTCCTGAGGGGATCATATTTCCTTATTTCTTCTTGCCCTTAAGAGATGCAGAGGTAGCAACATTAGAATAGGGGGCCTTTAATGGGCTAGGAGGGGTCATTGGGGTCAGGGATACAAGGGAGGAATTCTGCAAGGTCAGGGTACTTCCTGTTCCTCCATTGATGTGCCTCCTATGTTTTGCATATTTCGATCCAAAAGGGACTAGGTTGTCATGATATTTATGTATTACCATGTCATATGAGGGGATGTCAGGGCAATATTGGGTGGGATACCTGGAGGGTAACACTACAGGGAGGGTGAAGGCTGAGTTGTTTGTGGCTGGCTCCTTACCCATTGGAGAAGGTTGGAGAAGGTCAGGAGAGCAGGCCAGTAGGGGTTAATACAGGGGGTTGGAGTGGTAGGCCAGGGCCTGCCACCAACCTGGTGGTTAAATCCATGATAGATGCTTGGATGGAGCCCATGGAACTCGCCGGAATGTGGTTGTCCTCAATAGATCTGCTTTTGGAAGAAAGCACATTGGCTCTTTGGGAGAAGAGGTCGTGAACTCACTGGTTGAGTTCATCGACTGTATTACAGAGTGCAGACAGGCTGTGCACAAATATGAAGACAAGCGGAAGTAGGTAGTACTCTAGCATGGAGATGTTTAATCCTTTTTTACCCCCTAAAGGGGGGGGAAGGGGTTTGATGGGGTCCATCTTAGGGGAGCCCTGGTTGGAGGAGATAAGCCTTATCAGATTATTGTAAATCGAGAGAATTCAAGTCACAGAGGATGAGTAGGAAGGAGGAAAGGAGGTAGCAGCCTGGTGTGATGCTGGAGTGCTAGAGTGGGAGAGCGTGGTAGGGTGTATATCCTTTGCAAGTGGAGGTTGTCCTTGAGTGAAAGGTAAAGGGGATTGTGATATGCAAGGGGGTTTTTCACCAGAGGCTAATAGTGTTGAGGGTATGAAGTAGAGAGTAGAAGGAGCAAAATAGAAGGTACGGAGTATGCTGTACTGGAGCTCCATTTTCTTTTATTAATATTATTATTATCTTATCTATTTTTCCAGTTTTACATACAGTAATGCTTGGGGTCATGTCAGTATGCGCTCTGTAGACTTGCGCCTTCATGCCTCCTTGTTCTCCAGTAGCCAGAAGATAATCTGTGATACCAGAAGGGCTACTACCAGCAGCCAGGCACCTGATTCTCAGATCCTACAACTTGAATAGGTATGGGCCAGATGTATAACTACCAGATACCCAATCAGTCCTCAGTTTAAAAAACTCACCTGCTAGTCTCCAGTACCACTATCTACAAACAGTAAAGACTGAAAGCCCAGAAACCTATTCTACAAAGCAAGGAAATCTGCCATCTCGACAGTACACTCCTAACTGAATAAAAGAAAATTAAACTAAGGAAACCTCAAATGAAAGGCTAAAACCAACCCCTCACCTAGAACAACCAGATTCCAGGCCAAACCTGTGTGACTGACCATACCAGGGAAGTTGAAATAATGGATTGGCACATCGTATAGGTGACAAAAATGTATATCATATAATATAGCCCATGATTGCGAGAAGGAGAAAGTAAAAAAAGAGAGTACCTGCTATAAGTAGGAGGTATTGGCGAAATAAGAGCCCAAAACGGTCTATCAAGGAGATTTATCGGGCTGACTAGACCCGTAAAAGAGGAAGTAGTAGTAGTGAACCAGCAGCCAGTAGTAAGATACTAGCAGACACGACAGAAGAGAAAAAGGGAGCATAGGCCTGAGCTCTAGTGCTAACCCAACCATTAGCAAAGAACAGCCATATTACTCGGTCTTTGATGTAGTCCCTAATTCTCAGAGAAATAGCATAACTTAGTGGAAGGGATACCACTAGCAGTAGGTGGGTGAAAGAGCTAGCACAGGAAGGTAACTGTTGCTTGAAGCGAGCCACTCGGTGGATATGGTCGAACCACACCACAAGATAGACCCCGGAGTTACTAGCTGAGGCTTTCTCCAATGGGGATGGTGCAAGTGAGGAGAAAGATGTCCACCACTACCAGAGATGACTAGAAATGAAAAGGGGAAGCTGACTGTGCCAACGCTAAGTAAGCCTCTATTAGCGAGACAGGACTACTAGACGAGTGAAGATAACTCCCCTATCAAGCAGACAAGAGACCAGTCATGGCAAGGTGGGAGGAGAAAGAAGAGCTAATAGTACTACTAGGCAGGAATCCTCGAGGGTACAATGGGGAGTGGGGGGGGCCCACCTCCTGACATGGTATTGCCAAACTATGTGGGAGGAAGAATATGAGTGACGGAGTGTGCTATAACAGAGGTTCTTTTGTTTCTTTATTTTCTTTTTATTCTCTCATTTATTTTTCCAGTTTTACGTACAGTAAGGTCTGGAGTTATATCAGCTAAGACCATATAGACTCTTGTCTCTACGCTGCCTTATTCTCCAGCAGCTAGAAAAAAAACCGTAAACTGAGAAAAGCTAACACCAGCATCCAGGTACCCAATCCTTAGATCTGACATCTCAAATGCTATGGGGTCTCGCCTAGATCCACCAATGTCCAACCAGTTCGTAGTTTAAAAAAACCACTACCACTCTCCTGCACAGCTATCTATAAGCAGCAAAGACCAAAAGTCCAGAAAGTCATTCTTCATGTCAAGGCAATCCTCCATTCTAACAGTGCACCCACCACCAAACAGAAGAAAATGCAAATTAAGGAAACTCCAAACTGAAGGCTAAAGCTAATCCCATGTCTACAACAACCAGATTCCCGGTCTGACCTGTGGGACAGCCCACAAACATGAACTTGAAATAACAAATAGGCCCATCGTATAGGTAACATAACCATATATCTTAAGCATATAGTCTACAATCATGAGTAGGAGAAACAGTAAGTAAAGAGTATCAGGTAAAAGTAAAAGGTATTGCCAAAACAAGAGCCCCAAGTCCTCCATTCCAGAGGACTAAAGAGGCTACTTGTGGTAGCAAAAGTGGGTATGGTAGTAGTATACCAGCCAACAGTAGTACCATATAGTCAACGTGACTGAAGAGAAAAAGGGAGGAAGAGCATAAGCCCCAGTCCTAACCCAACTATTACCAAACCTTAGCCATATTACCACATCCCTCATGTACTTTTTTGTTGTCTGAGAGATAGCATCAGTTAGCAGAACTAATTCTACCAGTAGTAGGTACATAATAGAGTAAGGGTAAGAATGCGACCATAGCTTGAACCGAGTAACTAGGTGGGTAAGGTTAAATCTCACTACGAGATGGACCCCAAAGTTACAAGCCAAGGTGTTTCCTAACAAGGATCTTACAAATTGGAAGAAAGATGTCCACTACTGCCAGTGTGGAACAGAAATGAAGAGAGGAAGCCAACTGCACTAAAACCAAGTGGGCCCTTATTAGTAAGATAGGATTACTGGGTGAGCTCAGATAACTCCACCACTAAGCGGACAAGAGACCAGCGAGGCAAAGGGGGGAGATAATGGAAGAGCTAACTGTACAGCTAGGTAGGAACAATTGAGGAGGTAGAGGGGAGTAAGGGAGGTCCATGATAGTTGAAGTAGTATTGGCAAACTATGTGGGAGGAAAATATGAGTAATGGAGTATGGCTGTATAGGAGGTTATTATTATTTTTTTATTTTTATTTTTATCATGTATTCATTATTTAGGTACAAGAACTCGCATGTAGTGGTAGCTATGGTGTAAACAAAACCTTAATCCCAAAGCAAACAAAAACAAAGAAAACTAAACTATTGCCTCCAATAAGTGCGAACAACCCATAACGCAAAGCGTATAACCAGCTAACTATGAAGGGAAACATTCAAACTAAACATAAAGAAATCCTACACGCAAGGAAGACAAAAAGGTATGCTTTCACCATCTGCTCAGGCGGAGGGCGAGGAAACAAGTGAGAAAATGGGTCTCTCGAGTGGTCGGGCCTCAGATGTGGGGTATCTAAGTGCAGGCATGTCTGAGGGGAAGCCAACCGAGGTGGCAGCTATGTAAGCGGATAGTCTGTGAAGCAGTTCCGGGGATGTCCAGATGGGTTCCTCTTCGTCAAGGCACTTGACCCCCGGTAGGTGGGTGTCTCTGGCTCTTTTATGCGATGGGCATTCGAGAATAGAGTGGTGGGAGGACTCAGGTTCCTCCTTGCAGTAGGGGCATGTGTTGAGGGTATCCGGGTCCCTCCATGAACGGTGGCTGGCCAGGTAGCTCTTTCCTGACCTCATCTGGTGGATCCTGCCTGCTATGAATTTCCCCAAGCCCATGAAGGGGTGAGGCACCAGAGTGGGTGAGTAGACGTACCCGAGAGGAGGTGGGTATTGTTTGGTCCAAGTGTTTAGGAGGAACTGACGACAGCCTTTCTTAAGGGCTGGAAAAGGAGGGTTGTCAGGTGCTGCAGGGGACAAGGGCTCAGGGAGAAGGGCAGGCGATGCTGGTAGCACCCTAGCAAGATGACCGACAAGCTTACCCAAACAGTGGGCTATTGCGTCAAGTGGGAGATGCCTTCTTACTGGAGGGGACAGCTCAGGGGTTTTCTAATTCAGGGGCCTGTAGCCCGGCTTAAGCCCCACCATCAAGGCATGGTGGTCCTCTGGGGAGCGGTAGCAAGATGTTGTAGTGAAGGAGCTGTGCAGCCGTGCAGTTGCTGGGTTTCATTTCAGGGGGAGGCACACCATCCTCAGCGCCGCTAGGCGCTGTCGGTGTTCAATGAGGCATTGTATTGGGGGGAGGGCCGACTCACAGAGAAGTATACCGGTGGGGGTTTCAGTGAAACAGTTGGTGACCCAACGCTGGACCTGTCTCCAAAAGACAGCAAGCCGGTCGGTCGTTGTTGCAGAGGGTGAAAAGAGATCTGCTTCGAAGAGGAGTATGGGTGCGAGGAGGGATGACACTAGCCTATGGCAGAGGAAGGGCGCGAGCCCCTTCTCTAGCCCTGATAGCCTCTTAAGCATAGAGAATGCACCCTGGGCAAATGCTAAATGTTTTGAGAAGTGGGTGCTATTGGCCCACTGGAGAGAACAAGGGGCCAGCTCAAACCAGTGGTAGAGCCAACGGACCACCCCGAGGGGCGGAACAGGAGTCCATCAATAACTATTGGGAGAGTGGAAGCGAGGTCCCTTTGTCTGGGTGTCCTCCAGTGCATGAGTTCAGTTTTGAGTACAGAGAAGGAGACCCCAAGACGCCTACCCCTTTGAGTCAACATCTTGACTAGATGTTGGAGGCGTTGGACATTCCTCCTGTGGGGGTTGGAGGCAACAGTCACCGAGAAGTCGTCCACATAAGACAGGATTAACCCACACGGCACCGGAAAGTGGAAGGACGAGACGTAGATAACAAATAGAAGAGGTGATATTGGCAATCCTTGCGGAGTGCCAACCTGAACGGGTTTGAAGACCCTGGGCGATCTCTGAAAAACAAGATGGCATTGCCTTCCTGTTAGGAAAGACCTAACCCAGGAGCAGAGGTATGGAGGTATGCCCTTTGAACGCATCATATGAAAGAGGTCATTAGGGGAGACATTATCAAAACATCCCTTGATATCAAGGAACAAGATAGACACAACCAGCTGGGGTTGTTGCAGAGTTTGAACTTCGTGAGCCAGAGTCGCGCAGGCATTGAAAGTACTGAGCCCCGGAAGGGAGCCGCATTGATGTGGGTGTAGCAGGCCCAATGACCTAGCCAAAGGTGAGAGGCGATTTGCGATTATCCTCCCCATGATTTTGGAGACCGTTTCAAGGAGCACAATTATTCTGCAGGAAGCAGGTGTGTCGTAAGAGGGTTTGCCTGGCTTGTCTAGGACCACTCCATTCGCCATCTTGAGCGATGCTGAGTTACACGCTCCGATCTGCTTCCTAGACGAGGTGGGTCATAACACATAGGACGGGCTGTATTAACCTTCTTCATACTGAGTATGAAAAAAGGTCGGGACCGGGGGCCGAGGAGGATGAGGACTTTTTGAGTGCCGCGGCTATCTCTTCCGCCAGCAGGGGGGTGCATCTTGAAAAGCCCTGAGAATAGGCGGGCAGACCGCGGGGGGCCCTGTATAGGAGGTTACTGGACTTTGCTATTTATGCAGACACCTCACTCAATCCTAACTCTCTGTGACTCATACCTTCACATCACCATATTCTATGATTCATAATTATAAGTCATGTGAGATCCTCAGTTGACTCATAGAAATCAACTGCACAACATACCTAAATCAATCAATATTCTTGTAACAAGTCATGTGTACTAAGTGCATTACGTGCTTGAGACTCATGACTTGTAAATATGAGTCATGCATGAAAGTCATAATATCATATGACTCACCACTGTGAGTCATTGAATAAACAATAAACACTTATGACTCACAAGAGCAAGTCATGTGAAAATATTTATTCCACCTCCTCAATCTTTCTTGTCACAATCCAGTTTGTGACACTCATAGACATATGACCTGGCAGTGAGGGCAATGGGAAGCCAAAAGATAAGATGCCAACTGCTTATCAGTAGTAGAGGTGAGTACATGACAGCATAAAAGAGTCCAGACTATCAGCTAAGGGAAGCTGTGATAATGCGTACATCGCTCAAAAGAGAGGAGGGATGGACCCAAATGCCGATATAACAACTAGAAACATGTTCATGTATTAAATAGGCAGCCACTTTGAGTCTACTGTTCACCAAGATATATTCCTATATCTGGCATATAGTTCCTTATTTTGGAACAGGTAGTCTCACTTAGTAGATATGAGACTACTACTGGTGAGGAGTAAAGAGGAGGTGGATGGTGAAATTGACTATAGCATATTGAGAAAATCTGAAAAGATTTGCCATAACTATGTAGAGCTAACTAGAATCAGTAATAGAAGCTTTCTAGTGGAAGCTAGATCTCTAGAATGTGACTGTAATGAAAAGAATTCTTCAGAAGATAAAGATAAACAAGAGTCTAAACATCTCAGCAATAGAGTTGAAGAAACAAAGATGGTAATACTTAATATCATTAAGCCCAGGGCTTTACTGAATAAGATCTGATAGTCTAGAGAGGTAGTTGATTGTCCGAGTAGAGGAAAACCTGAATATACATAAGGAGATATCGTAAAATTGCTACCAGTTACTCCTGACTGATACTTGCACATACTTTATCACTTTCTCCTTCAACTCACAAGTCACACTGATGTGTTTTCACTTGTGAACTATGACCTTTTACTAAATGAAACTCCTGATCTTGACCCAGACCTCCTCCAGACATCCACCTTATTAAAGGTTAAGCTCAAACTCCAGCTTGTCACAGACTAGGCCTTGCAAGTCCTTCTGCCTCACAACTACAAGTATCTAGTCACCACTAGGCCTCATATTTTTATAGGCCTAGATTGATGCTGTAACAAGACTCTAAGGAGTACTATTACAATTAGGTAAACCAATTCCCATACCAGTGTCAAGAGACTACTACAGTAGGAACGGTGGTAGACCAGAGTCTGCTGAGAAGAGGTACTGCTGGTTGGGTACCTCAGTCAGATATGCTATGCCATACTAAGAAGTATATAAGTACTAGAAAAGTGTAGTAGTTACCCTATCAGGTAGGGTAACCTTGGTGGTCAATTTGAGAGTTATCCGGAATTGCTTGACAGTGAGTCCGGGTAGAGTTATCCTGCTCTATAGAGTTACTCAGGGTACTGTTACCCAAACTGTGGACCTGAGATACCCTGCCTTAGGCCATGGATTGTCCTGGTATAGAACCAAGTTACCCTACCTTGAAAGTAACTTGTTATGTAGGATTTGGAAAGAAGTTACTAGATTGTTTGTCACAAGAAACTACTGTAATGAGACTCCACAGAGTACTATTCCAATGAGCCAAACCAATGTCCACACTGGTTTCAGGAGACTACCAAGTAGAGGTACTGTTGATTAGGTACCTTAGTTAGACATGCTATGCTATACTAAGAAGTACATAAGTACTAGTAAGGAGTGGTGGGTATCCCACTGGGTATGGAAACCCAAGTAGTCAATTGGGAGGTTACCCAGAATTGTTCAATAGTGAGTCTAGGTTGTGTTACTCTACCTTTGGATCAGAGTTACCCAGTCATAGGCCCTGAGTTATCCTGCTATAGAGCCACATTACCTGACCTGGAAAGAAACTTGTTGCTCAAGGCTCCAGGAGAAGTTACTAGATTGTTTATCAAACGAAACTAGAGAGAGTATGTGAATTGCAAGTTGTGTGAATCACTCCTGCACAACCAGTTGAGCTCTAAATAAGCTGTAAATTGGAGGCATAGTGGCTTACACCCCCCTTCGGCCCCAATATAAGTACCTAGCATCATGGGCTACAGGCTGAAGAGTTGCTAGAGGACTAGTGAAAGTCTACAAGTAGAGATACACTTGTCACGCCGTCTATGCTCATGCCGTCCGGTCAACCAGATGATATCCATGCGATATATGACAGAACAGGGAAGAACCTAGAGCATGGTCTTCTGGCGGTTTCATGCAAAATGGACAAGAACCGATGGACTAATGCTACTTTGAATTTAGAAGTAGTATGGGTGGTTACGAGAGGTGTATAAAAATAACTGAAGTCCATTGTCTGGAAAGTGTAATAGTATGACAGAATCATTAAGAACTCTAAGACACTAGTCTGAGATCACAATAGTAGCCGCTAAGACCCGTAGTCCACTTTGAGACGTTGCAATGAGGCAT
>NW_003298857.1:21106-62647 GCF_000151645.1 Tuber melanosporum | reverse complement strand
TGCGAGGTAATTACAGTGGCGGGGAGTTTGTGAAAATGTTGTGTATGTTCAGGGACTGCAAATGCTTCTGGAAAACTAAGTGGATATGGGTAGAGAGTTCCATAGTTGGTATTGCATCTGTTCAGACATGATAGCTTACCAATAACATGTCCACGATAAGGAGAGCTTTTACTCCTGTAATTGTATTGTATATGTAGTGGTTAAAACACTGATATCGTGTCGATGTTCACAAATTATAGGCTAATCCTGTTTGCTATAGAGGATCTTTGGTCCAACCTATCAAGATTTGCTAGACAGCTCAAGGAAGTTGGGTTCTTACTAATGCAGAGCAGTAATATAGGATAACTGACAGTATATGAAATCTGCTTAGGTTTATGCAAGGTCTCCTCCACTGTGGCAATCAACTACTTCTTGAGAGCTGGACTTATTTGAGAAATGCTGTGGCTTGATGAAATTAAGTTTTACAGTATTGTTTCTTCAAACTCTACTGCTGAGACATTGAAATATTATTATATATATTCCTAGAAGAATTCAACTAGGTATAGTTGCAACCTCCTGATCCATCTTCCTAGTTGTAGCTCCTATTACAGGCAGACATTGGGATATGACCTCTATATCACTTTTAATGCTCTCGGTATCAGGATCTGGCGATATATCTTTCATGTGCTGCCTCATATTTCTACTTGTAATCTGTACTAGTCAGGTTTGTTTCATATTGTTTATCTTGGAATATTTAAGCACATGATAGAATGGCTTCCAACCTTTCTTAAGAAATACAAACAGTTAGATACACTTTATATAGCCTGCCAAGCTTTACTGGCATACACTTGATTTTTTGTATCCAAAAAAGGCATACTCTGAGGTTATACATCTGTGAGGAAAGGTGACGAGAACCTTAGGACATTGGCTTTTGGAAGTTATCACTGTCGCCTTTTCATACCCAGATAGTACAATATAGTAACCATTCAAATCTGCTCTATGCTATGTCAGGTAATTACCTGATTTCTGTTTGAAGACACAATACTGAAGCAATACACCCCACATGATTCTTTATCTGAATCAGTATCTTGATGTGGTTTATGTGATACAGGATGTCTTCTTGGAGCTTAGGGTGTCAACAGATATAGGCAAAGATTTATGACAGGTGTTAGGCACTATGATATGGGAGAACTCTAGTAAATCCCTCTCTCATCTAATTGAAACAATGTAATGTGTAAGTACCGAAAGATATAAAGAGAGCGACCAATGTATGGAATTGATCTATGAAGCATCTTTTTTCAACTTCATTAAGATGTATTTGCTTGCTCACTTCTAAGATCATGAATACCAGTTTGATAACCTTCTGCAATATTCTACAGAGTTTAGCAAGTGGGTGAAACAGAAATAAATCAAAGACAAATGGTGATATTTAAATAAAAATAATGCCACAAGGCTGATCCTTGATAACTACACATGCTACCACTCTAACAGAATCAGGCCTTTAAACTTAGATAACATACAACAATATGGACCTGATAATCTGGCGGACATCTGTGATTTACTTGATAAAACCAGCAACAAATCTCGGTTTGGCTTGTATCACAGTGTTTTCAATAGATATTGTAATAATATGATAAACCTTGAAGGTCTTTATGAAGTTATGGGTATCTCAAACGAGGCTACATGCATCCAATTAGTTCAATATAGCTAGTATAACCTGTCTATTCAACTCTGCCATCTAGTGGATCCAAATATAATCTGATTTCTACCGTTTGAACAAATCACTGAGCTTGAAATTCCCCTTTCAGTATTTCAGAAAACTGACATCTACAATATTCACCAAGCATGGTAGACTGATGCAGACCTGTTCCAAAATCAGATAAGTTACAATGTTTGAGTTTAGGTACAAGCTGGTAGCAAACAGATGCATGGCGCACTGAGGGACTGTCTTCCTGGCAAAACTCCAGGTATTCTTCAAGCTTCGAGACTATGAATACCAAGATAGAGTATATATACTGGCAAGCATTTAAATATAAAGTGTACCTACCTCGGAACTACCATCAGACTAGTACAATCTGGTTACCATGCAGCTGCCAGTAAAATATATGAAGCAAAGGTTTAAGATTGTAGATATTGGCAACATCGTCAGCATCACGCAGTTGATCCCAGAAGGGAAACTGCGATAGCTCATCAACAGCCAGATAGATTTATGAACATTGAAGGAGATATAATAATAAATTGGAGAGATCGGCTACATAGCTTAATGAATTGTTAATTCTCCACACCATATTAGCTTGGGATAATGTGTTGGACTAGGAACTAGGAGTAATTTAAAATCAAAGATAGTAAGCAGAGTTGGAATGTAGTAATAATCTGATAGTAATTAAAGGTACATGAGATCAAAAAATGCAGGAAGAGAGTTTATGATATTGTAACATTAAAAAAGTAATCATGGACACTATGGGAAGTTAGATTAAAATTGAGGTGGTTGGGTACGAGACAATGAAGATAGCAACTGAAGTTTAGACCCAGAATTACAGTAGTGGAAAAGAATTACATTGACAGCCACTTGTTTAATAGTAACATGAAGACAACAGTGAGATATTAGGGGTGGGGGAGATGGACAGAGAAGACAAGTGCAAGGGGACCAGGAAACTAGACTTCAGTGGAAGCCAGATGGTATCAGAATATCTATACACAGAGCAGGGAATGAGTAGTATATAAGTATGTGATTGTAGCTCCTGGCACCCACTTAAAGAGTAGGTGATATAAGCCAGGCTTCTTGAAGTAGCTATGGTGCAAATCCTGATGGAATACTATAGGAAGAAGAAATAGGCAGGAATTGACTTGGGACATGGGCTAGACATATGGCTAAAGGAGAGATTCTCAGCAAGCAACAATGGAGAAGTTAGTAATGCTAGATACAGTGGGAGTAAATGTTGTAGCGATGTAGTTCCAGATGTACAGGATGTAGGAGATGCAAAGGTTACTCGAGAAGCCTTAGGACGTAGAGTCCAAGTGTAAGATGTAACTCTTATCTTTATAGTTGTACTAAGTAATGCTAACTCTATATGAACAAGAGACTATATGAGAGATGCAGGAATATACTGGGGGGCATTGAAGACTCCAGGAGGCTCTCTTGTAAAGATAGGAATACATTTACAATATTTGTTTTAGTATCTTTCTTGACTACTCTACTCGTTTTAACACAGCTTGATCAGCTGGCACCCTAATACCTCTCATCTCACACTGAGCTAGCTCCCTACTAATCACCAACCTGTCTGAGTGAGGAAAAGGTTTTAATGTGACTGTTGATTATGAGTCATGGGCATCATATTATTTCACATATACGACTCATATGAGTCATTGGACTTGTTAGGTTATGATTTGTTATGTTTTGAATATGACTCGATTATGAGTTATGGGCCATGTGTGGGCAAGTATGCCTTTTAGGTATACCTTGCTCAAATGATTATGTTTTGCCCATGATCTCATTATGAGGTCTTGGGTTTTAGAGATGTGGCCACATTGGGGCATATGACTTGTTTATTGAGTTATGATTAGTTTACAAGTTTTTGCACATGAGCGTATGTAGGAGGTCTTGAGTTTTGGACATGTGACAAGTTGGAGTCACATGGCTAGGGATGGGAAGAGCACGGTATAAGGAGACCAGTAGCTGAGGAGGATAGTCTTATCACAGTGTGTTGTAAGAACTTTACTCGTCCTTGTCTTTACTCTACCTTGGTGGTAAGCTTCAGCTCCTGTGATGATTCCTTTCTTGAGACAGCTATCTGGGTTTGCCTAATGTTCTGGCATTGGGGGCTTTTGTGTAGTTAAGGGCTTGTCTACTTATTTACACCATTTAGTTGTTGGCTGACAAACTCTCATTGCTGACATTTTGAGCCCTTCATCAGGGCCGCTTAAGGGCCTCTTGAGGAAAAATGTCTCGGCCTTATTGTCTATTGGCTACTGGAAGGTTTTGTGATCAATGGTGGAGATTAGATATATTTTTGGGGGGATCAGCTCAGTTGTTCCTTATGCCAGCACATTTCTCTTGTTGGGTTTTAATGAAGTCCTCAGTTCTCATGATACAAAATACCCACAGGTTTGCTTGATAACCATTCTGAGTCTCAACTTGGTGTAGTGGCCACATTGTGCCTCACGTGATATAGCAGTACCCGCTGAGCCCTTCCTTGTTACAATTTGTTTCTATGGTCCGGATTATTTGATGTCATTTATCGCTGTTCTGTTGGAGTTTCTATCCGTACAGTATTTACTGTGGTTTAGTTGGGTATCTCCTCCTTGCTTCAATGTGGATGGCTTTGACCCTGAAAATTCCAACACTGTGGTCCAGCTACTGTGGTTTCTTGTAACAGTGTGGTATGATTAGCTGCCAGATACTTGTATTGTTTGTGCTTTGGGGTGGTTCGGTTGTGGATTGTGGTTGGTGGCCTTACCCAGTTTAACTGGATCCTCTCTTCCCTTTGTCTACTTCTGTTATGCTCACCTACTCCTTTTGTGTTATGTTGGTTATGGGTACCTCTTGCCTAGTATTTGGTCTCTGCTATATGCCAGACTTGTGGGGCTGTTCTCGCAAGATTCTTCCTGATTCTTTCCTGACTTGGTTGTGATTCTGTTCAGCTCGGTTGGATGGTGTGGCTGGTGGTAGTGTCTGCAGGTCCTGGCACTGCCTCTTTCTGGTTCCTGGTCTCAGCTGGGGCCCCCCTCAGCTAGATAGTATTGGAGTTGGGACTTTATTAGGTGGGGCTAAGATTAGTGGTTACCTGATGGGGTCAGGAATAGACTGTCCTGTGGCTATCAGACGGTTGATCAGTCTGAGGTGCTGTGAGGGCTGGATAGGTCCTGTGACATTGTTAGGAATACCAGAACCCAATACCTAGGAACTGCCCTAGGTAGGTTAACTCCATTCGGAATCAGAATCTCTGGTCTCCAACACCCCCCTCTGGCTCCCTTACGCGGCCCGCACATCATCATATATATCAATCTCAGTTGTGTCCTGTGACTATATTACCACAGAGGTGAAGGTGTTAGAATAATACTATATACGTCGTCGCCGTCTGTCCGAACGGATCCTGTTCACAGGATATATGAGAGGGGTCCTTCGGCCAGGTCTCAGAAGTAGAACAGAGTGATTCTGTCAACTACTCAGAGAGTTACTTGGCTTTAAAGACATGACACCTTTAGTATGGGCCGTAAGTAACGGGACGATTTCGCACAAAGAGATGATATCAAATGGTAAAGGATCTCTACTAGAGACCAATACATTTACATCCACCAGAAGAGTCTAGAACTCCAAAAGACACTACCAATGAAGTCAACGAACTTCACAGAGTTTTGCAACTGGGTTTCGGAACATATCGAAATTATGGGGTAATTCTCAATACTATAATGGTTACTGAAACGTACTACCAAGAGAGCAACCAAGGATTGCCTACCGAGGGATTCATTACCAATCTGGTGGAATAGCTTCTTGCGAGTTAATAGGAAGTCATCCAGAGAAAATCTATGAGTTGGGTATGGAGTTACAAAGGATCGGAGTCAGACAACCAATGATGGTTGTAATGACGACCACCCTTGCAGATATAGCTATGGATAAAACTGATCATTTTATCATTGGTGAAGACAATTGGAGCCAACTCAGTTCGACTTAAGAACTAGGTCATAAGTCAAAAGACTCTGCTAATTGGGATATTACTATTGGGGACAGCCCACTTCCTAAGAAGAAATATCGTAATTACCGAAGAGGGTGTGATGGTTTTCAAGGTCCACAGATGTTCGCAACTTGGAAGAAAACTCGACGTTGTGAATTATGATTGAAGAAGTATATAGTTGTATGATAAATAGATGTAGTCTACGAACACTCAGACGCGGAATATAAATATCGAAGTGCCTTCCAAGCTTTAGACATCATCAAGCAATGGAGAAGAGACCTTAACAATATAATATTGTTTTTACGATTCTACTCTACTCTACCTATTTTACTTCACTCCTAGTAGTCATAAACAAAACGAGTAAAGTCTGAGCCTTCCTAGACAATCTCCGTCTACAGAAACGATTCTCGATTGGCCTAGACAACCTTGCAGTCTATCAAGTTGTCTCCGCCTAACAGAGTTCTTGTGTATGGGGCTTGGAGTGGTGGGTGACTAGGAGAAAAGAGGCACTTGCCAGTACTGGTTGGGCTCAAGTCAGCTTGGATGGGGGTTCAAATATGTGTTTCGGGCCTGCTTGGCTGTTAAAGTAAAGCTGCTAAGTACTGTAAAGCTACCTGACAAACAAGCTGGTTGACAGCCACCTTTGTGGATAGTGCATTTCAATCACCTGCTTGGATTGTTTGTGTCTTTTAAGGTGGGCTTTGTGGAGATTGTTTGTTTTGTTTGGTTCAGTTATGTGTATGGCAGGAGGAGACAGGACAACGCGGGTGGGAGATATGCCACACTGACAATTTCTGTCTGTCATCGCCTTTATGTATTTTCTTCATTTGGTGTGTTTGTTTGGGATTACTTGCAGAGGGTACAGATCCTCCTTACTGGTAAGCTCTTTAGAGATAATTAGTAAAGTGTGTTCATAGGGTCCACGGCCTGGCATGCAGGTATGAGAGATAGACATATTGGTCACCTCCTTCCTGCTACTGTCTCACCTATGTTGTTAGATTCTTTTAGTTGTATATTGTGATGGAGGTTTTGCGGGATGGTACTTAGGCTGAGTGGTAGTATTTTTATGTTTGTTGGATGAGGAACCTGGTTGTATTGGTCCTTTGCTCAGCTTTGGTAACTCTTAGCGCTGGTTGACTTCACACTAGAGGGGCTCTGGAGTTGTATCTGGAAGGACACTGTATTGGTTGATAGTCATCTAATTAGTTCTCGTGGGGGTATGACTGGCTGATGGTAGGTGTAGTACAGTAGACGTAGTAACATTAGGATTAGAGGTATACCGGTTAGCAGTATCTCTATGCTGGGGGGGTTTTGTCATATACCATTGTTGATGGTACCAGTTTAACTACAATTAGATTGAATTCTAAGTACTTTCCTCTTCCTTGCCTTCACTCTGGCTCAGTGGTAAACTACTGTGAGGAGGATAATCTTCTTTGTCTTAAATTCTGGGGGAGATATCTCAGTTCGCTCTGTAGTTCCTGAAGGCCGTGGTGTTGAGTTCTCCCTATTTTAGTGGTTGACTTGTGGATTATTTGTTTGCACCTTTTTATTGCCTGTTAGTTATCTCACCATGTGGGCACTTCACGCCTCTCATCATAGTCACTTACAAGCCATGTTGTGTAAAGTTTCTTTATCTTCCTATCTATAGTCTATGGGCAGGTTCCGTGTTCAGTTAGGAGGATTGAACATTGTATTTGTGGAGATCACCTGCATAGTTCTTTGCACCAGCTCATATTTGTTAGGTTCACGGTGTTCTTAGTTCTTACTATGCAAAACCCCTGTCGGTTCACTTCATGACTGTCCCATATCTTTAACTTATTGTACTGGCTATATTATTCCTCAGGTGACCAGGAGGGTACCTGCCCAGTCCTTCCTCATTACCACAGGTTTCTACTGTCGGGATCCTTTGATATTGTTTATCACTATTTCCTTGTTATCCTTGTTCAGTCAAACATATCCCTCTCACTTTGGTGGGCATGGCTTTGACTCTGACCCTTTTTACCATCTGGCTAGTATTGTATTATTGCCTCTGGTGGTATGAGATGATTTGCAGCCAGACACTCATATTGTCTATGCGTCAGGGTGATTCAGTTGTAGATTGTAGTTGGTGAGCTTACTGATTGTAAGTGAAGCCTAACCTCTGTTTGTCAGCATCTGTTCGTTTGCTTCTCCACTACCTATCGTGTCGGTTGGGATTCCTGTTGCCCTGTATTTTTCTGTGCCTCTTGCTGGACCTGTCGAGCTGTCCTCAGATGGTGCTATCCTACACTTTCCTGGCTTGATTAGGATTCAGTTCACGTGGGTTGGATGGTGTGGATGGTGCCGGCACCTTTTGGTATTGGTGTTGCATTGTTTATGGCTCCTGGTCTTGACCAGGAGCTCTTTCAGCCAGACATTGTTAGAGTTAAAACTCTGTTGGTATGGCCATGATCAGTGGCTGCTTAATGGGGTCAGGTATAGGCTGGCCTGTAGCTGTCAGAGAGTTGATTTGTCTGAGAGGTTGAGGAGGCAGGATGTGTCCTGTAGTATCAGGTATGAGGGGCTTGGAGGGGCTCGCTCAGAAGGGAGAAGCACCTGTAAGCACAAGTTAGGCTCACATCAGGTTGGACAGGATCGAATTAACAGTTTTCAGCATAGCTTTGACTACTATGGTTAAGGTACAGAGTGCTGTAGAGCTTCCTGGTAGGCTGGCTGACTGATGGCTAGGTGTGCAGATAGTGGGTTGTAACCATCAAGTTGGACTAGTTAGTGTCTTGTGTGCAGGGCTTTGTAGGTTTTGTTTTATTTCATAGGTCTAGTTACAGGTATGGTAAGAGGAAGTAGGGCATCATGGGTGGTAGATAGGCTCCACTGACCAGTTCAGTCTGTCACCACTTCTATGAATTTCTTTTGTTTTTGGATGATTGTTTGGGTTACTGGCAGTGGGTATAGGTTCTTTTCACTGGTATACTCTTCGGAGGCAACTGGTCATGTGGGCTCCTATGGTCGACAGCTTAGTATGTAGGTATGTGAGGTAGACATGTCAGTCTCCTCCTCATGGCTGCTTTGCTCCCAGTCAAGTGGAATTATTTTGGATTTCTCTCCTGCTGGATAGGTTTACAGGATAGTGGTTTGACAGGATGGTAGTGTTTTATGCTTTTTATACTAGGAATCTGATGAGGTTGGTCTTTTGATCAGTGCCAGCCACAATTAGTACTGGTTGACTTCATATGAGAAGAGCTAAAAACTTGAACCAAAGAGGGTACTGGCTTGATTGATGGTCTGTAATTTGTTCTTGTGCAGGCTTGGCTTGGAGATCGCAGGTGCAGGACCATAGACTTAGTTATTCTAAGATTAGTGTTCTACTAGTTAGCTGTATCTTCAAGTCAGCTTGGGCTTGTCATATATCTGTGTTGGTGGTAAGCATTTTAATAAAATTAGATTAACTTCTAAGTATCTTTCTTACTTATAACTTAGGACTTTAAGAATATAAAACATCTTCTGCTCTTTACTATTATTATGACCTTTATTACTATCATGATGAGAAAACTCTATATACAGTAGAGTGAGAGAAAGCTTACAATCAGTGTTACAAATAGAAGACATTAGTCTTGAACTATCGGTAATATAGGCATAGGCCTAACAGCTATCATACAGGAGAAGAAGAGGAAAAGTATAGTTCGCTGTCACCAGGAACTACAATCTAAATGGTGATGGTTACATTATAAAGCGTCACCTGTAGCTATGCTAAACGATTTAAGATAGCTTCTTTCAACACAGATAGAGAAGTAGATCTTGATATCACTGATCAAACCCTTAATGTAGGTGGATTTAGTGACGCCTTAGAACATGTTTCAGTACAGCCCTTAAGAACAGCAAGACTATTAACTCAGGAGAACAGATTACCTGCTCATAGCTCACCAGCAGGAACTCTGCGACTAAGAGTGATGTCTTGATACATAGTTCCTTTGCCACCAGCTCTGTCAGCCCTTAACCACTGTCATAGGCATAACTGAAATGAAGTCTCAGGCATTCCTAATGGCAATGTGACATATGATTACAGGACATGAAAATATCCAATAGCTAAAAGTAAATGAACCAGATACATACGAAGGAGCTGAAAACAAATTACAAATATTCCTAGCACATCGTGAAGGATACTTCCTCATCAATAGATATGGAGCAGATCACGATGAAATCAAAATTCCCTATGTAGAATTAATATTGTGGGGAATTGCGGAGTGATGGCTCACCCCGTTCCAAGCTGGCTGAGAACAAAGAGAATAGGTTACTTCTGTGAAATTCATGGCAGACCTTTACGACTGGTTCGGTGACTTCAATGCCAAGACAATGGAGAGACAAATGTTTGAAAACCTCCAACAAGGAAAACTGACATTTTCGGCCTACTAGAATAAATACCAGTGACTAGAGTATGAGGCTGAATTTGATGATATAACACTTCATATATTTCAGTTAAGGAATTGTAGCGAAAAGCTACGGGCAATATGGGGAACCTGAGATCAGCTATTTCCTACATCAGAATGGTTCACAAGATGTGTAATTGAGAAAGAAAATAGACTGGCTGCGATTCAAAAGAACTCCGAGTCCATCATAACATGTTAGACGATTGAGCTATCTAGAAATTCCAATGTAGCATTCTGATCACAAACAACAAGGGGTGAGAACACAATATTATCGCCAGGCAAAGCAATGAAATTGGACAAAGTAATTGCTGAACTTACTGTGAACCTATCCAAAGAAGAATACGTTAGAAGAAGAAACAGAAACCTGCACTTAAGGTGCAGGAAAGCAACATAATAGGGACAGGAATGCAGTAGTAGGCCAGACAATGGATTCCACATAATAAAAGCATCCGGAACGAACAACAACCAATTCCTGAAAAAGATCAACATCATGGAGATAATAGTAAAGAAAATACTAGTGGAAAAAAATTAGGGTCTCAAATAAACAGTGGTCTGAGAGACTCAAGATATGGGACAGGAAAACTCCTCATATTAGAAAACTACTACAGGCACTACATATGGAATGGAAGGAAGAAGACAAAGATTATGTAATGATCAAAACAAAGATATACAACTAAAAACAGGAAGGAACTACACTATAAACTAATGCTTAACTCAGGAGTCATAGAAGATTTCATTGATAAGGAAACCTGCAACAAGTACAGTATCCATACCAAGAAAGTGAACAAAACTAGACAGGTCTACCTAGCAGACGGGAAACCAAGTGCCTTGTACCCTAAAACAGATATGGTGGATGTACTTATAGAGATTGACAGTTATAGGAAAATAGTAACCTTTTTAGGTAGCAGATCTCAAAAACTATAAAATAGTCCGAGGGATGCCAGGGTTACAAAGACACAATCCAATGATTGATTGGAATGAGAACCAGATAATCTTTACAAGGGAATGATGTCTGACTCAATATTTTAATAGTTTGCAATTAGTTGACATAATATCAATATGAGAAGCAGAGAAAAAAGCTTTGCAGGTAAAGTTTGGGGAAATATGGCAAGACAAGAGAGTCTGAATCAAAAGACAGGACTAAGGTACAAAGGTCCCTAACAAGCATTCCATAAAGGTGGTACAATACGACCAATATACCAATGAGAGGACTCAGATACCGGCAAACAGACACTAAAACATAGTAACAGCAATAGCCATCGGACTACCAACTGGCACCTACGGACAAATAGCGCTACGCAGTAGTTTAGCTGTCGAATATAGACTCATAACCAACGCTGGGGTAATAGAGGACGACTATATAGGTGAAATTAAAGTGGCCTTGGCCAAATTCAACTATGACGATTACAAAGTTCAGAAATGGGATCGAATCACGCAGTTGATTGTGGAAGAAGATCAACAAGGAAGAACTGTACAAGGTAGATCAATTGGAGAAAACAGAGAGAGGTGATAAGGGGTTTAGAGGTACTAAGCAAACTGTGTTTAATACAACAAAGAGAATTGAGATCAAAGAGATCACAGCAAAGTCCTTCAAACAGGATTATCGAAATAGAGAAACCAGAGGAATTCTTGAATGAACATACGAAGATGAAAAGGAGCCTGGCAAAAATAAATATCAGCACAGAGCAAGCGATGTAAGACAAGAAATACAAAAGGAACAAGAGATAGAGAGAATTGATTCAACAAGATTACCATCAATTTACCAATTAATTTCAAGAAGTGGAAGCCAGAAAGCTACTCCCTAGAAGACCAGGAGTCAACTATGTGATTCAGCTAGAAAATGACAAAATAAATAGAAAAATAAAATAAAATTCCATACAAAAGGTTGTACCTACAGGGGGAGGTAGAACATGAACAACTCAGAAAATATGTTTGGCAGAACCTGAATACAGGATGGATTAGGGAATCCACCGCCTAAGGAGGATCTCCAATACTCTTTGTTAAGAAGAAGAATGGAAAGATGAGACTCTTGGTTGACTACAGAGCCCTCAACTCGGCTACTAAAAAAGATGGGTATTAACTACCTTTGATTGGAGAAGTATTGAACAGATTACAATCCGCAAAATACTTGACAAAAACGGCACATCAAGGATGCATACTACAACATTGGGAATAAGGCAGTAGACAAATCGAAAACAACATTTACCTTGGTGTTTAGAATGTTCGAATACCTGATTATGCCCTTCACGCTTACCATTGCACTGTCCTCATTCCAATCATGGATTGAAAAAGTACTCAACAAATACCTCAACCTATGTTGCATTGTATATCCAGACAATGTACTTATCTATTCAGAAAATATGCAATAACACTAATAGAATGTTAGCAACATCATGGGTTCAATATAAGGATCAGGAATGAAGATTAAAACAATGAAATAAAAATTCCGTAAAGAAGAAACTAAATATCCGCAGTTTATTGTCAATTGAAGTGGGGTTAAGGTTGACATATTCAAAATAGCAGCTATATAAGAATGGGCAAAACCCAACCACAAAAAGAACGTTCAATGCTTTTTGGAATTTTATAACTTCTATTGGAGGTTCATAGAAGGATTTTGCAGGTTTGCTAAATCAGCCTGTAACCTAAGAAAAAAAGGATAAGAAGTGAAGCTGGTAGCAGATGGAACAAAAAGCATACAAGGATATCAGAATGCATCTGACATCAGTACCAGTACTAATACATTTCAACCTGAAACAATGAACAATAATAGAAATGGACATTTCCAAATATGTATGCTCAGGCTTACTGTCGTAACAGGGTAAACAGGGAGAAGGGAAGCTAGTGCCTTACTGATCTAAGATAATAGCTTCAGTGAAAAGCAACTATGACATTGCCAGTAAAGAACTATTAGTAATAGTTCATACACTGAAAGAATGGAGGAGATATGTACTGAACAATGACTATCGAGTTTGGGTTCTCACCAATCACAAGCATTTGGTTCAATTCAAGACCATGGAGGAGTTGAACGATTGCTAGATACGATACATGGAACACCTCTGCAAATACAACTTTAAAATTTAATACTGACTATGAATGAGAGTGGTAAAAGAGAAGCTCACACAAAAATTACAAGCGATAATCAACTGACTAGATATGATGAAAGAATAAAGTAAAAGACATGAAAACCATTATGAAATGCATACTTCAAAGTAATAGAATGTATTGAAATTACCTTGAGTGAAGAAAACTGAATCAAAAAAGGAAATAAGAAAGACAAGCCAATTAAGACAACAAAGGAAGCTGTAGAAGAAGGAAAGTAGGAGAGAAAGGAATGAATCTGTGTTTATGCCAGTAGAAGGATGGAAACATGTAGTATTATGGAAAGTAATGGATTCTGGAAGAAGAAAAGATAAGAATCAATATCATACGACAACATTATAATATCCAGATTGCAGGACCTGAAGGAAAGGCTAAAACTAGGGAATTTATCCGGAGGTCATCCTGTTCGCTGGGACTCTGTGACGAGGTTAAAAGATATGTCAAGAACTGTGACATATGTCAAAGAACAAAAATGGCTGAACATGCTCGCTATGGATTACTGAAATCAAACAAAGTGCCTGAAAGGCCATGGGAATCAATTATCATGAATTTCATCACAGCCCTACTCCAATCGGAAGGATATGAGAGCATATAGCCGGTGGTAGACTACCAGACCAAAATGAGTGACTTTTTTCCATTCAAAAAGCATATGACTATGAAGGACTTTATCAGAACATTCTTTCAAGAAATCTTCCAACTGCATTGCCTTCTCAAGAATAGCATTACAGATCAAGGAACACTATTCACATCGGGACTATAAAAGAAAATAGCTGGAGTAAAGGGAATACAGATCCAGCTGAGCACTACATTGCACCTGCACACCCATAGATAAATGGAATGGGTAAATGCAATACCCGAGTAATACATAGGAGTAATTGACAATTATTAACAAGACAATTAGCATGGACTATTACTAAGAGCTGAATTTGCATACAGTTATGGAAAATATGAAACCATTGGGATAATACCCTTCTTTGTACAATACAGACAATATCTGGAAAATCAGGCTACAAAATTATAAGACATGTGCTATGATTAAAGGTATGATAGGTATGAGAAAATTACAAGATATCTTATGTTGCAAAATAGATCACACATAATAGTGATAAAAAGAACATTACGACAAATACAAAAAGATCAATCCGAATTTTCAGTTGGGAGATCTGGTGAGGTTACTATCACGCAATATCCATACGATTTAACTATCTCAGAAATTAGATTACCAGAAATTCAGAAAATTTAGGATATTGGAGAAATTGGTCACTGGAGCTTATAAACACAACCTTGCTCCCTCAATATAAATACACAATATGTTCCAGATCTCATTGTTTAAACTAGACAACTATAACAAATGTCACTCAAAAAGAATTATTCCTAAAAGCTCCAATTGTACTATGAGGAGAACCATTATGTGAACTAAATGAAATGATTGATTCCTCTTCGATAACGCTAACCTCCAATATTAAACTAAGCAGACTGGTGATTTCCCTGGGCTTGATAAGTCTTGGTACTTCACTGCCAACTTCGATAATGTACAAGATACCCTCACACTCTTTCACTAATGATACTGAGGCAAGACTGACTAAGGTGACGACTACCTTTAATGAGAAGGACAAAGGACCCAAGGATACAGCCATGCAAATACATGCTGGATGGGGCAATAATTTCCGATCTATTACACCAACAAGTCTTGAATACTCATTTAGGGGGCTAACCTGCAAAGAAATTATGGAATGCGAAAAGGCTGCTAGGTACAATGCCTTGAGTATGATGGTATGGTATGATGATGGATTCCCAACCCATTATGGAGACAAAGAAGGCTCAGGATGGTTTCAGATAGAATACAAAAACATGGTCTGTACCCAGACCATGACTTGAAGCACTGACAAGTTTGCTTCAATAACACTTGCAAGATAAACAGGGCTAGGAAGATTTCTGCAGGATATTACCTGCAGAGAGACAGAATGAAGAAAGGCTTAGAAGGGAAGTGTGTCAGCAGAAGGCATGGGGATTCGAGGACGAGGCCAAAGAAGCAGGGAGCTAAAAACCCCTCAACTAAAACAGAAGTGGACATCGAAAGTCTATAAATGAAGAGCAGAGGACTGCGGGAACAACATGGCTGAACTAAATCTACATTATTGGCAAACAAGAGAACAATCATGGAGTTGAGATAAATAAATAACAATTAGCATCACAGGATTGAAATGGCAAACCTCATGATGGAATAGTGGAAGATAAGATACCACATATTGGAGGACCAAATCAACCAGCTTTGGAGATCCAAGCAGACTGCCAGATGGGAAATGTTGAAGCTTGGAGAAAAAGCAGGATAGAACTTACCATTAGGGAGAGATCAGGTAAGGTCACGAATGTGGCTTACAATGAAAAGATTTTCATATGACCCATGTTTATCAGTTATAGGTATGTGATCATTTCGCTTAGATGACTCATTGGAGTCATGTGACATGTTATGTTATAATTGGTTATGCTTTGCATAGGACACTGTTATGAATCAGGGAAGGTGTATTGGGCTAGTGTGCCTTGCAAGTATGTCTTACTGGTATGCCTTGCACATATGATTATATTTTGCACATGACCTCATTAGGAGGTTATGGCTTTCGCGCATATGACCACTTTGGGTCATATGACTTGTTTATTGTGATATAATTAGTTGATGGAGTTTGGCATATGACCTTAGGTACGAGGTCATGGGTTTTGCAAATGAGACCACGTTGGTGACAGGACTAGTTAGTTATTATTTGGTTTTGTGCCTGTGACTGCTTGGGGTCAAATGACTAGAGGGGAGAAGAGTACTATATAAGGAGGCCAGTACTGCTAAGAAGGATAGACTCTTCACACTTTGTTCTAAGTACTTTCCTCATTCTTGCCTTCGTACTGCCTCAGTAGCATTCCTATTACACCTATAATAATCTTTGATGCCTTGGATTCTGGGCGAGATATTGGAGTTCACTCAGTGATCCCTGGAGTTCTTGGTGTCAAGTCAGTCATGATGGTGGCTGTATGGCAGATTACTTGTTTACACCGGTTGATTGCCAGCTAGTTGTCTCACGATACTGACACTTCAAGCTATTCATCCTGGTCACTTAAAAGCCCCTTTTGGTAAAATGTCTTCAGCTTTCTTTCTGGCATCTGCTTGCAGGTTTGGTGTTTGTTTAGGAAGATGGCATATTACATTTCACGGGATTACCCATGTTGTTCTTTGGGCCCCCTCATGTTTGTTTTGGTATAATGGAGTCCTTAGTTGTCATTATGCAAAACTCCCTTTGGAGCGACTCATGACCTTCCTGAGTTTCAACATGTTGTACTGGCTACATCATTCCTGTATAGATGAGGGCCTTGCCGGCCCTGCTCTTCGTTGTTACTCCACGCTTCTACAGTTGGAACACCAAGATATTATTTATCACCATTCTCTTGGAGCTTTTGTCCTTGCGGCATTTACGCTGCTTTAGTTAGGTCTCTCCTTCTCTCTTCAGTGGGGATCGCTTTGACACTTAAAACTATTACTACTAGGTAGTTTTCCATAACTGTCTAGAGTGGTACAAGATAATTGGCTACCAGATACCCACGTTGCCTGTGTGTTAGGATGGTTTAGTTGTAGATTGTAGTTGGCAGCTTCACCCATTGCAAGTGGGGTGTACATTCTGTTTTTCTGCTTCTGTTACCTATGTCTCTCCTTCTGGTCATGTAGAGTGGGGTTGCCTCTTGCCTGTTGTCTGGTCAGCACCTTCTGCCGAACCTGTAGGGCTCTCTTTGCTGGCTCTTCCTGACTCTTTCCTGGCTCAGCAGGACTTTGGTTTGGCTTTGTTGGATGGTGTAGCTAGTGCTGATACCTTCCACTATGGGTGAGTCCTCCTTTTGTAGCTTCAGGCTTTGGCTGGTGGGCCCACTTCCATTACCTGGTTCTAGGAGATAGGGCTCTGTTGGTATGGCTAAGACAAGTTAATGCCTGATGGGCCTGGTATAGGCAGCCATGTGGCTGTCAGATGATTGACCTCTCTGAGTGGCTATGGAAGCTGGAGGAGCTCTGTGATGTCTTGAGTGTGGAACTTAGAGGAGGCTGATTGGTGGTGAGAGTGACCTGCAAGCACCAGTTGGGCCTGTGTCATATTGGATGAGGTCTAATTAAGTGTTTCTGGCTTGGCATGTACTGCTAAGGTTAAGTTCGTGAGTACTGTAAAGCTTCCTCTTAGGCTTTCCTGCTGATGGCCACCTGTGCAGATAGTGGGTCGTGATAAGCTGCTTGGACTTGTGTGGGTCTGACGTGTTGGGCTTGATGGGTTTTGTTCTGTTTCTTTGGTTTGGCTACGAGTACAGTGGAAAGAGGCAAGGTAGTACGGGTAGAAGATTGACCTCACAACCCATGCCGGTCTGTTACGAGGTCTATGTTTTTCTTTTGTTTATGTTGTATGGGGATCAGGCAGCAGGGACAGGTCTTCCTTACTGATACACCCATTGGAGGCAACTGGTCATGTGGGTTTATATGATCGACGGCCTGGTATAGGGGTGCAAGTGGCAAACGTGTTGGTTGTCTCCTCTCTGCCATTGTGTCGCCTGTAGGTTTAGGTTATTGGTTTGTTGATTTTCTAGTATGGAGAGGGCTTTACAAGACAGTATTTAGACTGGATCGTAGTGTTTTTATATTTTCAGGATGAGGAAACTGGTCAGACTGGTCTTTTGTTTAACTTTGGCTACACTTATTAATAATTGGCTTTGCACTAGATAGGTTACGGACTTGGCCCAGGGAGAGTACTGGATTGTTTGTTGGTCTTGTAATT
The DNA here is from genome assembly GCF_000151645.1 of Tuber melanosporum. Lineage (NCBI taxonomy): Eukaryota > Fungi > Ascomycota > Pezizomycetes > Pezizales > Tuberaceae > Tuber > Tuber melanosporum. The sequence goes on along the minus strand of NW_003298857.1, from coordinate 44,698 downwards.
AGTTCTTGCTTAGGCATGATTCGAGAATTGATGGTGCAGGGCCGCTGACTTAGTCAGCTTGGAATTAGTGATATACTTCTTAGCGGTATCCCTTTACCAGCCTGGCTTGTGGTATGCCAGAGTTGGTAGTATGAGTTGAAATAAAATTAGATTGACTTCTAAGTACTTTTCTTATCCTTCATGCACCCCATGTCAGAACATGAAGGTTCAGTCTTGACCCAACTAGGGCCCATGATTACAATCTCACGACAGACTTTAAGTCTTTAACCTGTATCACCTTGTAGGTATCATTGTTAATTCCTCCTCCTATGTTTGCTGAAAGTTCTTTCTTCCTTCTACCTATTTGTATGTTTGTTCAACTATATCACTTCCTAGTAGGAATAATGGCTAAGTAAGCCTCTTCCCCCTCAGTCATGTCTAATCTACATTCATTGGTAGTTTTGTCTCCTGCAATCAAGAAGAACTTTACCCCAGAGGCCGAAGTCTTGGGGCTTCTGTATCAGGTCTCAGTTCTTTCTTGGTGATTTTGTCACGCTGTAAGGGAAATATCTACCATGTCAGCTGTGCTGCCCTTGGAATGCCATACTGTTCACAGTTTGGTCATGATTTTGGAGGCTGAAGCCTGCATGGTTATTGCCTCTTCTCCTGTCCCTTCAATCGCTTCTATTACGATGGTGGTCTTGGTTGTGCGGGGTGAGCAACATCCTCAAAATTCTGATAGTCTAGTGGAGGAGCAATCTTAGGAGAATATTGTGCTAGCTGTTATCCCAGCCCCACCTGCAGCTAGGGTTGCAGATGGTGGTGTGGGTGAGGTAGGTCCTGGTGTGGTTGTACTAGCAGCGGTGGTAGCACCCTCTTCGGGGGGGCAGGTACTTGAGTCCTCTGTGGCTAAGCCTATAGCTGGTTGTAGTACCGTATCAGCTAGTATCCTGCCTGTAGCAGTTAGTGGTGATTAGGGTAACCCATCCACTCCTCTTGCTAGACCTGCACCTGGGAGTGGGTAGTGAAAGAAGAGCAAGAAGAGCAGGTTTAAATGCATTTAATCCTTGCCCATGCTACTTGTCCCAAACTCAGATAGATTGTTGCCTGCAATGGTTCACTTCTGCTAACCGGCTGCTACTGAGTCCATGGTCAGTTCACAACCTGTCGACAGAGCTGGAGAGCTGGCGCAGGACTTGTATTCTTGGGTGTGTTCAACCTGGTGTCGACAGCTTGGGGACTATGTTATTCTTGCTGCTTCTGCCATGGTCTTTGTACTGTGCTGCTTCTGTGTTACTACCCAGATTCTTTGTGACAGTGTTAGGCGCAGACAACTAGATAAACATCAAAGTGGTCTAGGTCAGACAAAATTTGTTTCTGCAGATGGAGCTTGTTTAGGAAGGCTCAGACTTCACATATTTTATTTATGACTACTCAGAGTGAAGAAAAAAAATATGTAAAGTAGAATCGTAAAGACAATATTATATTTTGAAGGTCACTTCTCTATTGCTTCATGATGTATGAAGCTTGGGAGGCACTTCGATATTTATATTCTGCATCTGAGTTTTTATGGACTATATCAATTTATTATAAAACTATGTACCTCTATGTTTATTACTCACAATGTCGGGTATTTTTCAAAGGTGTGAACATCTGGAGACCCTGAAAATCACCGTACCCTCTTCGGCAATTGTGATATAACTATCTAGGAACCATACTATTTCCAGTAGGAGTTATCTGATTATTAGAGTATTTAGAATTCTGGCCTTGTTCTCAAGCCGAACAAAGTTGGCCACGATTGTCTCTATCATTGATGAAATCATCAGTTTCATCTGCTGGTGGCATCCGTGAAGGCAGTAGTAATCACAATCTTTCTTGATTACCTGACTTCAAACCTTCATAACCTCTTTTTCAACCTATAGATATCTTGCGGAGGACTACCTAGTAATTTGGAGAAAGCTATTCTACTAGATTAATAAATAGTTCCTCAGTCAGCAATCTTTGGTTGCTATGTGTAACAGAGTTTCAATTGCTATTATAGTATTGGGAGTTATGTCTGCAGCTACAGCAGGCTCCGCAACTTAGTTGTAATACTCTGTGAAATCCATTGGCTTCTATGGTAGTGTCCCTTAGAGTTCTAGACTTTTTTGATTATTGTAGGGTAGATGTGAATGTATTGGTCTCTCATTGAGATCCTTTACCATTTAATACTATCTCGATGTGCAAAAATGTTCTATTACCTATGGCTCATGCCAAAGATGTTACATCTTTAAAGCCTAGTAACTCTCTGAGTAGTTGACAGATTTACTCTATTACACATCTCAGACCTATCTGATGCTCCCCTCTCATATATCTGCCAAACTAGATATGGTCGGCTGGACAGTGGCGATGTATATAGTGTTATTCAGACACCTTCAGTTCTGTGGCACTACTGACACAGAACGTAACTGAAATTGATGTGTATGATAACATGTGGGCTCAGGAAGGTGGCCGGAGAGGGATGGTGGAGACCAGGAATTCCAATTCTGAGTGGGGTTACCTCCTTAGTGTGATTCGTAGATATCAGATCCTGGTATTACTAACAGATGGTTCATACCCTCTCAGCTAGGAAGCCCTCACACTGTCAGACTGCTTTCCTTCCGGTCTACACGCTTCAGTTTATTGGATGTTTCTTTTATTTCAGGATTCGGTGTGGGTGGCCTCACGGCTAGCGCGTGTGTCCCGGGATCATTGAGTGGGAACCCACCAGTGGGTTTCAATTATAGAAGGGGCTATTGCAGCGTTACATCCAAGTGGCAGTAGTGGATACTTGTATTCTGTATGAGTAACTTGACTAGCTGGTAGGCTTTGCTGAGCAGGATTTTCTTTAACATTAATGGTTTTGTATTTTGTATTCCTGTTGGGGTATGGCGCTGGCACGTTGGTGGTACGGGATAGGTAGTTTAGTTAGTTTATTGTTAGTAGTATTTGGATTACTCTAACCTGGGGGCCCAGTCCTGGTGCTCGTAGTATGCCAGTATTAGTAGTTCGAGTTTAAATAAAATTAGATTAAATTCTATGTACCTTTCCTATCCTTGCTTTTGCTCCTCAGTGGTGAGCTTCTGCACTCATGATCTCTTTTTTTGCTGCACAATTATCTGAGTTTACTCAGTTTTCTGGTAATGGGAGTTGTCGAATAGTTGAGGGCACTTCTACCTGTTTATACTGTTTCAATATTTACTGGTGATCTCACAATGCTGGCTCTTCAGGCTATTCATAACTGCAGTTTACAAGTTTCTTTTGGTAAGATGTCTATTACTTCCTGTCTATCATGTACTTGCAAGTTTTTCATTCAATTAAGCAGATTAAACATTGTGTTTTAGGAGATTACCCATATTGTTCTTCATGCCATCTCATGTTTCTTGTTGGGTTTGAACTTAGTCCTTAGTTCTTGTAATATAAAATGCTCCTGGGTTTGCTTGATGACTGTCCCATGTCTTCAACTTGTTGTACCAGCAGCATCATTCCTCAGTTGGCCAGGACAGTACCTGCCTGGAGCCTCCTCATCACAGTTTGCTTTTACAGTTGGAAGACTACTAAGTTGTTTATTGCCGTTCCCTTTGAACCTTTGTCCTTTTAGTATTTACAATAGCTCAGTTAGGTATCTCCTCCTCACTTTGGTAGGGTTGGCTTCAATCCTATAAAGTATTTACCACCTAGTACGGCTTTTATAGTTAACTGTGAGGGTGTGGGATGATAGGCTGCCAGACACTCGCGTTGTCTGCATGTTGGGGTGGTTCAGTTGTGGATTGTAGTTAGCAGCTTTACCTATTGCAAATAGGGCCTCGCTTCTCTTTATCTGTTGCGGCTTCCTCTTTACTCACTTCCTGTCACACTGGTTGAAGGCACCTCTCATCCATTGTTTAGTCAGTGCCTTTGCCAGACCTGTGGGGCTGTCCTCAGATAGTGCTGCCTAATATTTCACTGCTCAGCTGGACTTCTGTTTGGTCAGGTTGGATGATATGGCTGGTACTGGAGCTACTGAGTGCTAGAATTCTTCCTGGTAGGCTGGCTAGCTGATGGCCACCTGCGCAGATAGTGGGTTGCAATCACCTGGTTTGACTTATTAGGGCTTTGAGGGCTGGGTTTCATAAAATTTGTTTGATTTTCTTAGCTCAGTTACAGGTACAGCAGGCGGAGGCATAGCACTAGGAGTAGGAGATAGACTCTACTGACTATTTCAATCAGTTACCACCCCTATTTGTTTCTTTTGTTTATTGCATTTGTTTGTTTCATAGGTAGCAGGTCCAGTTCCTCCTTACCAGTACACTCTGTGGAGGCATCTGATTAACTGGATTCAGAGGGTTGACTGCCTGGCATACGGGAGCCAGAGGTGAATATGTGTTACCTTCTCCCTGACATGGTGCTGCATGTGGAGTAAAATTGTCTTTGATTTTTTATTATAGTGGATGGACTGTAGGACAGTATTCAGACTGTGTGGCAGTAATTTCATGTATGATGGACAAGGAACCTGGTCTAGTCAGTCCTTTGTTCAGCTTTGGCTATACTTAGTACTGCTAAGCTTGATACTACTTGGGCAACAGGCTTGGACCGGGGAGGGCAGTAAGTTGTTCGATCATCTTATAATTAGTTCTCATTTGGTAAGGACTCAGAAATGGCCCAGGTAGGGCCTTATACTTAGTTAGCTGAGCATTAGTGCTATACCAGTTAGCAGTATCTCTGAGCCAGCAGGTACTCTTCGTATGCCAGTAATTGCAGTACTAGTTTAAATAATATTAGATTAAATTCTAAGTACTTTTCCTACATATAATCTAAGTCTTTACAAATATAAAACACCTCATACATTTTACTATTATTCCAACATTTATTACCATTATAAGGAGAAGACTCTACACATTGTAGAGTTTGAGAAAACTTATGATATACATTACAGAAAAGACATTGGTCCAGTGCTATCGCTAACGTAGGTATAAGGCTAAGAGCTATCATACAGCCGAATGAAAAGAGCAATAAGATTTCCCATTACTGAGAACTAACTTTCTAAATGAGGATCATTATACTACTGCTGTTCCTTTCCACTAGTCCTTTACTACCGCTCTTATCCTACTGGAAAAAAGAGCAGTAGCTAACTTTGTCTCCTTCTTCTCCTCCTGGCAGCCCGAGTCCAGGCCCCCACCACCTAATAGTATTACACTATGTCATACTGGTTGGAATTACTCTATACCTACTACCATCTCAGTAGTGGGGCTGTAAATGTCTGGTAAACCTGCTCCACTACGGGTTACTTCATAGATTAGTATTTATTCGACCAGGACTGCTTTAGGCTTTTCTGTAGATATTGTAATGTGTTCGCAAGGTACTAATCACTTTATTGGTAATAGGTATGATAGTTGGCAGGTGGCCTGCTCTTCCAGACAGCAGGGGAGAGTGGAGAACTAAAGGAGGCTTCGAGGGTGTACTGAGGAACAAAGAAGTAACTGTTCAACCAAGTATATTGAAATACTGTCTGTCGAAGTCTACCTTTTCTATCGTAGAAACAAGTGGTCTTTAAATACACAAATCTGTTCATATCTCGCATGAACAAAACTAATCAAAGGTATCAATTGATCCACTTTGGTAAAACTAATTAAGTATCAAAGCGATACTTAAAACAAAACATAAAACAAAACTAAGTATCAAACGATAATTAAAACAAACCAAGTATCAAAGCGATACTTAAAACAAAACATAAAACAAAACTAAGTATCAAACGATACTTAAAACAAACCAAGTATCAAAGCGATACTTAAAACATAAAACAAAACTAATAACCAAGTACCCGTACCGGTTACTCGTACCAGTTACAGATATTGTCTTAGTTTCATTTGTACCTTCTGGCTGAGATTTCCAATGAGCCTTTTCTTTATGGCTTCTTGCTTGTCTTGAGTTCAGTTTCTCTTAAACCTGAGTTCTCTAGTATTATAAGGATAGGCTTGACCTATGACAAGATATAGAGTTAGCTTAATACCAGGGGGGCTCATGGCTGTTGGCTTTTACTTAAGATAGAGGATGAATGTGTGCTTTCTGCTTTTGTATACACTATAGCTCATTCTGTATAAGAGTTTTTATACTTTAATAACAAATCCATCATATAAAAAGAAAAAAGAATAAAGAAAACAAAAGGAAAAGCTCTCTATTACTACCATCAACTATTTCTGCTACAACTCTGGTAATTGAAATATGTTTCCTATTTGGACAGACCTCAATACTATAACCATTTTCTTGAGTTTTCATACCTAGTTCTGTATACTCCAGGAGGCAATCAAGTCATTACTTCTTATCTTTCTACTTTTTTGGAAACTTTCTTCTTAAGATCCACCTTCTTGAGATCCTCTTCTCCTTATTGCAACATCTCATGATGTTAATATTTGTTTTTTTTCCACCTTTGCTCTAGCCTCAATTAACATTGACATGGTTGGGTTTTCACATTTTTACTACAACTAATGGCTGGGAATATAGTGTGCGGTGTGTGATTACAATAGATTCCTCCTCTGTCTCCTAGGAGTTACTTTAATCTCTTCAATAAGCTATAGACGATTTCTCCATCCTGTTCCTCTCTATCTATCTCAGGTTGTAGTATCCTATTTACAAAGTAATACTCTCTCTCCACAAACATGGGAATATATCATCGATGTAAGAATACAACGAGGAGCATTAGAGACTTAACAACTCTACCTAGTTAAGACAAAAACAAGTTTCCAATTGTTGTTTTGGCATCTTGGTTTACCACTACCCTGTTCTTATCATTGCTCTATTGGCTAACACTCTACCACCTCCCAGGTTACATCCCGCTAGCACTTGATTGACCTTCTTTTCCACTAATACTGTACTACCACCTTTGTCCTTTTTGAACAAAGTTGTTTGAATCACTTTGTCTCCTTCTTCTGCTCCTCAGGAGTCCAGCTCTGGCTCGCTCTGCTGGTTGGTATCTGACTATCTCAGGCCAGTCAGAATCACAGTTTGCCTCCTGCCACATTTGTAGCGGGACCGCTGATTTCCACTAGACCTGTCCTATTAGGGGTTAATTCATAAATTAGCTCCTAGGTACTCAGGACTGCTATCGGCTTCTCTCATTGATATTGGATTGGTTTTATTTGTGCTTTCCAGCTGAGATTTCTGTCCAGTTTGTTTCTTATAACTTCCTTCTATTCTCAGGTTAGGTTTCTCTTGGAACTGAGTTTCCTTCCATTGTAAAGATAGGCTTCATTCAGGATAAGAAGTGTAGTTGACTCCATACCTGAGATGCTTGAAGCTGTCAGTTTTTGCTAAAAATGGAGGAGGAATGTGTTCTTTGCAGTATTGTTTATGCCATAGCTCATACTACATTCAAGTTCTTGTACTTTAACAATAAATGTAGGATAAAAAAGAAAAAGAAAAAAGAAAAAAACACTCCCCATTACTACCCATGCTTCATTTCCATTAAAAGCTCTGGCAATGAAAAAATCACGTCATATTGTTTGCCAAGACTAGCTCTCATTGGCCAAAAACCTTTCTCAGGCCCTCACCTTTATTCCTTACTTAGTAATCAAGATAGTTCTCATTCCAACATGGTGGCTAGTAAGAAGAAAGGAAGAGGAACAGGTCGCAGTGTATCAAGTATGTGACAGTACTTCACAGATGACTCGATTATGAGTTATGGGCTTTACGCATATGGCTTACAAAAGTCATATGACTTGGTTACAATGATTTTAGAGGAGTCATAGCTACGTGCCATCAGGGGTACAGTTACCAAGGAGAGTACTATATAAAGAGGCCAGTATAGCTGAAAAGGATCGGATCCTCACATATTATTCAAAGAACCTGTTTTATTCCTACTTTCATGCAGGCTGGGAATGTGAGGGTTCACCCTCGACCAATTGGAGTCCTTGATTTTTCTCTCATAATAGGCTTCAAGTCTTTAACCCCTAGCACTATTTTCAGGCCTTGTTGTTATCCCTGCCTCTATATTTACTCTAAGCTTCTGTTTTCTTCTGCTTATTTCTACTGTTGTTTAGTGCGATTATCTCCTTATGGTAGCAATGGTTAAATGTGCTTCCATCCTGTCTGCCCCGTCCTCTTTATATTAGTTGTGGTTTTGTCTTATGCCACTGAGACGATCCTTCCCCTAGAAGCTCAAGTTTTGCACAATCACCAACACATTTCTGTCCATTCTTGGTGACCTCATCATGCTGAGAATGAAGATTCTACTCTGTCAGCCACCCTGGTCTCTGAGTACGAAGCAGTTTGCAGCTTGGTTTCTATGATCGCTATCGATGCTTTCACAGTTATCTCCTCTTCGCCTGTCACTTCAGAGACTTCAGTTACTACGGTAGTCCAGATCATGGAGTATTGGTTGAACTACAGAAGTCTTAGGGCCTTGCTGTTGAGTGCCCTCATGGGAATGTTAATCTGACAGTTATTGCACACTTGTCTGCAACTGTTATTGTAGATATTGTCCTGGACAAAATTAACTAGCTCTCAATGGTAATGGCAACGCTCCCCTCCTCATCACCCGCTCCCTCAACACTTCCTAAAGAAATTGCTTTACACCAACCAAAACCAAACCAATTTACTTAATTTCTTTTTCAATAAACTATGCCTCCTATTCTTCACAGTCATGCCAAACAGCCTATTCCCTCCAAGCACCTTTCTGAGTTTACAAGGGAATGAATTCTCGGGTTATGTGAGCCTCAGATGACAAATCATCCAATTTCCCACTACTTTGACATTCCTCTCAGTACTGTTAAAAGTACATTTGCAAAGAGAAATTAAGAGGGCTAGGAGAATGAAGGTAGAGGAAGACATCCTAAAACTACCAAGTTGCAGGATGATGCTATGGTAGAGGAAGCTCTCAGCAATTGCCACACTAGCTACTCTGAAATTGCTGAGAGAGTGGCTCCCAATGTTTCTGCTAAGACTGTGAAGAGAAGACTTGCATAAAAGCTTCTTAAAAGATGGATGGCACAAGAGAGGGTTCATTTGGATGAGGATCTAGCTCAAAAGAGATTGGAGTGGGCATTAGCCTACAGGAATTGGACAAGGCAGATGTGGAGAAGGAAGGCAATGTGGGAGGATGAGGTAGCTGTGGAGAGGGCAGGAGGAAAGAGAAGAAAATGGGTATTTAGATACCCAAAAGAAAAGTGGAATAAGGATTGTGTTGAACCTACTACTAGCAAAGGAGAGAGAAAGATTAGTCAGATGATGACTGGTTGTTTCTATGGTCAAACTCATGGTATTTTTTTACCTGTTTTTCCTGATCCTACTTCTGCTGGAGGTGGAGTGACTGGAAAGTCAATTATTGATGTTTATGATCAATATGACTTTCCAGAGATATGGGAGGATATCAAGGAGCATGTTGGAGATGAAGAGGTATTTTTGATTATTGACAATGCTAAGACTCACTTGCCTTTCAGGAGATGGCTTAGGAGAAATGGAATTTCTCTGATGGAAATTCCTCCCTATTTACCAGACCTCAATCCAATTGAAAATGTTTGGTCTCTGGTGAAAGACACGCTTCATAAGCACTATCCTGAGCTGTTTCTCCGGCAGGGCCCTGTCAATGAGATCAAAAAAATTATAGAGGAGGCTATCACTCATTGTTGGGAACTTCTGGACTCAAAGGTTTTTGATACTTTTGCAGGATCAATGGTGGATAGGGTGGAAGCAATTATTAAGACTGATGGATGGTATACTAAATATTAATTGCTACTATGTATTTATATTTTTTAATTTTCTTTTGGCTTTTCATGATAGTGGGTTGGTGGGGGAGTGTGGTTGTCATCACCGCAGATTTTCCAGCTGTTGACAACTAGTTAATTTTGTCCCTGGACAATATAGGTATTGGTGGTACAGTTTCTTGTTCATTGAGGCTGGTGGAAGGGCAGGCTCCTACTGAGTGTGGAGTCTATCGCCCTCTAGTGGCGCCAGCTGCACTGGTATCACACCTTGGTAGGGGTAAACGCCTGAATCTAGCATGGCTGAGCTCGCAGCAATTAGGTGTAATACCTCTAGTAGGGTATTGTGTGTGGTAGTTGGTAGTAATGAGAGTGGCCTATCTACTGCTGTTTCTAGACCGGCACCTGGCGGTGAGAAGAAGAAGAGATACACAATGCGCAATGTTAAACATTATCAATCACTACCTGTGTCATTTGTCCCTAGCTCTGTTCAGTTGTTACCTTTTCTGGCATATATCTAGTATTACCCAAATGCTACAGAGTCTACTGCAGGTCTATCACATGGGTCAGTAGTTGAGGAGTTTATATTGAACAATACCTGGGTGTGTTTGACCAAGTATTGGCAGCTCTGTAATGTAATCTCTGTGGCTTGTTCCAGTAAGGTGTTTGGACTCTGCTACTCCTGTAGTACTCTACGGATGATCATTTACAATGTTTCATACCTCTTTAACTCAGGTACCTTTTCTCTATAAGTCTCCTTTCCCTTAGGACTACACATCTGTAATAAGTAAAGTCTGGACAAGGCTGGATAGTTCAAGGCACACCACTGTACTGGTGCAGGTCGGACAAATAAGGAGGTTCAGGGATTCCTGAGGCGTGAAGTGATAAAGTGTTGTAATTTCCTAAGTACAGGTGTTCAGAGGAAAATACCAGATTGCATGAAGAATCTAAACTACGGTGGGGGGGTACCCCTTAATATAACAAAAGAAATCTCAGGGTTAATAATTGGACCCTTGGTTCACAGTCACCACCCATGTTTCCACATTGTTCCTTTGGATTCTGTCACATAGTAACCCTATCCAATCGAGTATAACTCAGAAAGCCCTATGTTATAACCAATTTCAAACTAAACTCAGCATCCATTAATGTACGGTGATACTAGCTCTCCTCCCATACACCTAAGACCCTTGTGGTGTGTGCTTGTTATTCTGATAGGGGGCCGGGTTTATTTGAGTAATGCTTGTGAAACCGGTCAACTTGTTCTAGTCCGTTCACAGAGCTGGCAGGTTCCCAAGTAGCCTCATCATAACCTTTCTATCGAATAAGATTGCGGAAGCGGTTCCACATAATCTGAGCATCTAGTACCTCATCTACCAGCTACTTCTCTTCTCCGTCAACCTGAACTGGTGGTGGTGGTGGTATGTGTTACCCTGGAAGGGGGTCACCAGCAGTGAGATCCAGTAGCCATACATGGAAGACATTATGTATCCTCATAGATATTGGGAGTTCTAGACAGTAGGCATGGGTCCCGATGGCTGCAAGAAATAGGAAGGGACCTAGACGCTTGTTGTCCAACTTGGTAGAGGATCATTGGGTGCGGATGTTTCTTGCATCTAGTCAAACAAGATTGCCTACCTGGAAGTGGGGTGCGGGAATCCTTCCTCTATCGGCATACTCCTGTTGCCGGTCTTGGGCAAAAGACATCTCTGCTCGTAGGTGGAGATGTATCTCGTGCATGGCATCAATAAATTGTCTGCTCGGGATTCCAGAGTTACAGTTTATGGGTTGAGATTCCTCTAACAGGTCCATCCAGGGGTCATAGCCGTAATTAACAAAAAAAGGAGAGACATTAGTAGTTTCTGAAGCGTGCTTGTTTGCTGCGAATTCTGCCACAGGGAGCCACGAGGACCAGTCATCTTGTTGGTAGTTCACATGGGCCCGCAGGTACCGTTCCATGATGGCATTAATCCGTTCCGTTTGACCGTCAGTCTGTGGGTGAAATGCTGTGGATAGCTTCCTTGTAACCTGTAAGCATTCACGTACAGATTTCCAGAACTCAGAGCTGAACTGAGTGCCTCGGTCAGTAGTGATGGTGAGGGGCAGGCCGTGGTACATCCAGACATGTCGTAGGTACAACTCAGCCAAAGAAGGGACATCGATTGTTGTGCGATACGCTATAAGTTGACGCATCTTGTTCAGCTGGTCGGCCACTACTAAGATAGCATCATTTCCTTCACTCCATGGGAGGCCAGTGTGAAAGTCCATGGATACATATTCCCAGGGCCTGTCAGGGATTGGAAGGGGTTTCAGAATGCCGAAAGGGGTGTGGCGGGAGGTATGGCTCCGCTGACAGGTATAGCAGTTGGCTACATATTGTCCGATATCTCATCTCATGCCGGGCCAGACATACTGTCGCAATCACAGCTCATGGGTTTTCGCTCTTCCTGGATGCCCAGCCGAAGGCACATCATGGGCTGCTTGGATTAAGCTGAGAATTAGGGGTTCATAGTTTGGTAAGTAGAGCCGGTTACGGAACTTGAGGTAGTTCCAATTGCTGGCACATTCTGCTAATGAAGCTAACTGAGAATGTCTATCGCCTTGGTCAAGGTCTTTGAGGATCTGATTGGGCTTTGGGTCACCTTGGTATGCTTTTTACCAGAGGGGTTCTAAGGGGGACGCTCTAGTAGGGAGCGTAATGTTCGCCAACAAACCCAATCCTTGGGACTTCAACACCATCTGTGTCTGGTAGTTCTTCCTCTCTGTAGCTTCCTCCTCTGACTCTCCCTTCATCCTTGTTAACGCATCTGCTTTGCCATTTAACCTTCCTGGCTGGTACTCGATATGGTAGTCAAACTGTGTCAGGAACTCTGACCATCGGGCTTGTCTCCTGTTCAGTAGCCTCTTGGTCATGAAATGTTTGAGGTTTTGGTGGTCTGTCAGGATAGTGACTTTCTTCCCTATCAGGTAGCAACGCCATTCCTCAAAGGCCCGTACCACTGCCATCAGTTCCTTGTTATAGATGTCGTAGCTACACTCAGCAGGGCTGTGTTTCTTGGAATAGTAGGCAACATGGTGGAGAATTCCTTCGTTGTCTCGTTGAGACATGATGCCAGCGGAGACAAAATCAGAGGTGTCAGTTTCAATAACTACATCATTCTCAAAGTCAAAGTCGGTCAGGACAGAAGCAGTGGTAAATGCTGTCTTTAACTTATCAAAAGCTAATTGGCACTCAGAAGTCCATACAACATGGCGGCCTGTTTTAGTGAGTGCAGTAAGGGGTTGAGCCAGGTGGGAGAATGGGCAAATGAACCTTCTGTAAAAGTTCCCAAATCCTGGAGAAGCGCGAACATCCCCTACACGGTCAGGGATAGGCCAAGCTATAATGGTTTCTATTTTGGTATTGTCCATGTGGATTCCCTTAGTCGTGATGATAAAGCCAAGGTACTCAACCTCAGTGATGTGGAATTCACATTTCTGAGGCTTCACCTCCAATTCAGCTTCCTGCAGTGCGGCCAACATCCATCAGACATGTTCCACATGTTCTTCCTCGGTCTCACTGTATATCAGTATATCGTCCAGGTAGGTAGTACAAAAGCGATCCAAGCTTGCGAGTAGGATTTTGTTAATATAAGCCTGGAAGGTGGCGGGAGCATTGGTAAGACCAAAGGGCATGACCTTTGATTCGTAGAGTCCTTATCGGGTTCTGAAACCAGTTTTCCATTCCTCTCCTTTCTTCATTCGGATTAAATTGTAAGCCCCATAGATATCCAGCTTCGTAAAGATTTTAGCTTTCGCTATCTGCATGAATGTCTCAGTAAGGAGGGGCAGGAGGCCACAATCTTTGATTGTTCCTGCATTCAGAGCCCTGTAGTCCACACATCGGCATAGGGAGCCATCCTGTTTTGACGAATAAGATAGGGGAGGCTGCGGAGGAGGAGGAAGGGCGAATGAAGTCCTTTTCAAGGTTTTCATCTAGCCATCCACGCAGGGCTTCCAGTTCTGGGGGTGCTAGGTTGTATAGAGGGCTAAAAGGGGGGGTAAAGTCAGGTTTAAGAGGTATTGCATGATCTTCTGGGTGATGCGGAGGCAGGTGGTCTTGTGTTTTCTCCAGAAATCTAGGCATGAAATCATGGTACTCAGGGGGGACAATCTTTCTGACCTCAGGTTCTTCCAAAACTTTGTGGTACAGGGCATGTTGTATGGCATAGGCTTGTAGAAAGTGTGGTATCTCCTCCTCCACTCCTTCAGTACCAGTGACATCTGGAGTACAGTTCATAAGACAGTATTCTGACTCGAAGGTTACAGTATTGCTAGTGAAGTTGATTGTAACGTCATGTTGTTTCAGCCATGGGATAGCCAATGTGAGGGGGTATCCACTCAACTTGGTAATGAATACAGGGATGAGTTCCAGGTGGTCTTTGATTTTCAGTTTTATAGGGGTAAGGTGGATTATCGCTCTGGAACTAATAGGTCTACCATTAATGATGGCCAGGGTGACAGGTTCTTTTAGGGAGTAAAGGGGGAGATGGTGGCGGCGGGTGAAGTCTTTATCAATAAAAGCATATCTAGTTGCTCCGGAATCAATCAGGGCATGGGAACGGATTACCTTTTTGTTGTCTACGATATTACAGGTGAGTACCAAGTGGTTATCCTCAATTCCATTTTCCATTTGATCCAAAGACGAACTAAATAGAGAGAGACAAGGAGAAGACTTAACATGTCCCATGTCAGTGCCGTATTCTGCACATGGGACTACTAGTTTTCCGACTGCTCAGAGTCAGGACAGGTGTCCTCTGATATGTCAGGAGGTCTGGTAGGAAGAGTGTTTGCGCTGTACATGTGGCGGGGCTTCTTGTTCGGACACTCACGTGCCATATATCCATGTCCTCCACAGTACAAGCAGAGGCTGTGCCTCAGCCTTTCTTGTCATTGTACATCGGTAAGGGCACGTCGCCCACTGGAAAGGTCTATTGGGCCAGGAGCAGTACCAGTGGCTGTGGTAGTAGAGGTCAAGGTTGTTTGGCGGGCTGGGGCAGGAGTGGGAGTATGCTAGAAGGAGGATGAGGAACCTTTCTTTTGTGCTGCACGGGCACGGATGTTGTTGTCCAACTTCTTCAACAAGTTGGCATAGTCATTTATGTATTCAGGAGGGTCTGGGATAGAGGTCAGAGCGTCTTTGAGTTCTGAACTCAGACTATGGTAGAGGGAGGTACGTTTGGTGGCATCATTCCAATTGGTGTCAGCAGCAAGGCATTGGAAGTCCGCCAGGTATTCGACAAAGGGGCGGTTCTTCTGTAGTAGGGTTCTCAAGGCTTGTTCTGCTGTTGCTACTCGGTTGGGATCCCCGAAGTCTTATTCCAGCTCAGCTAGGAGAGCTGCCATGTTTATGTAGTTGATTCCTTCCAAGGTAACATTGTATTGTACTTGGAGGAAAGCACGTCCCTCTAGTAGTCCTATGGCATAGGCGAGGTGGTGCTGTTCATCCGTGAATCAGTAGGCATCTCCTTGCAGTTTCATCTGTAGCTGTGTAGCGAAAGGTCAGAAGTTTTCAGTGGTACCATCGAACATGGCGGGGCTGGGGATTGCTGTCTTTTTGCTTCGACCTCCAGCTGCTGCTCCCTGAAGAGTGTTGGCAAGTGCGGTATTAAGTGAGGTAATTGTAGTATTGGCGCGAGTAAGATCTTGTTCACTGGTAGCAAGGTGGGCTTCAAGGCCTTGTCCTTCTAGGCGGAGGGTCAGGAGGTCTTCTTTAACAGTGTATAGCTCTTGCTGGATCTGGGGGTTGGCTGGAGATTGTTCTGGAGGCACGGGGTCTTCAAGGTAAGGCTGGGCCACAACATATTGTGACAGGTCCCGGAGGCAGATCAGATGGTTAACCATTGGGTCATGGTTCAGGTGTTGAATGTCCTCATTGGACATGGTAGCCATATGGACTAGGGAGTCGAGAGCAGCAGTAGAGAGTTGGATGTGACGGGACATGGTGTGGTGTAGGTTGAATCCTTGTAGAAGCAATCTTGTGTAACAAGTAAAGTCTGGACAAGGCTGGATAGTTCAAGGCACACCACTGTACTGGTGCAGGTCGGACAAACAAGGAGGTTCAGGGATTCCTGTAGCGTGAAGTGATAAAGTGTTGTAATTTCCTAAGTACAGGTGTTCAGAGGAAAATATCAGATTGCGTGAAGAATCTAAACTACGGTGGGGGGGTACCCCTTAATATTACAAAAGAAATCTCAGGGTTAATAATCGGACCTTTTGTTCACAGTCACCACCTACATTTCCACATTGTTTCTTTGGATTCTGTCACATAGTAACCCTATCCAATCGAGTATAACTCAAAAAGCTCTATGTTACAACCAATTTCAAACTAAACTCAGCATCCATTAATATGCGGAGATAACAACTGTGTTTTGGGATTTCTTTTGTTGTGGGATTTAGGTACAAGTTGCTTGGAGGTCAGTCAGAGTAACCCGAGATCATTGAGTAGGGATACTGAGCAGGCCTCTACTATGGAAAAGGTTTTTGCATAGTCACATACAGGTAGTGGTAGTGGAAATTTATATTTTGATACTGGTTACTTCGCTGGTGTGTAGACATGACTGAGGAAGATGTTCTTTGGCTTTGATGGCGTGGTATTTACTATTTGTATTAGGACATGACAGGGGCATGTTTGAGGTATGGGGTTAGAGGTTTAGTTATTTAGTGGTTAGTGGTATCTGGGTAGCGTGAACTTGCAGTCCTAGCAGTGGGACTTGTTGTATGCTGGTATCGGCGGTACAAGTATAAATAAATTTTGATTGAACATTCTAAATAACTTCCTCACTCTTACTTGCACTCTATCTCAGAAGCGAACTTCAATTCTTATGTAATACACTTTGGCCTGCTTACAATTACTTCATTGATGTAAGGAGTTTATATTTTCTTTTGTTGCGTAGTTGGTGATAGAAATAGTTGCTCTCATCTGTGAAGGTATTTAAGAAAGAGCTATCCGCAGTTGATCCCAGTATTTTATAGATAGAGACTTGAGTGAGGATAGTGACTTTGTCCGCCTCCTACTCTGCCTTGGACTCCATCCATTTGTCAAGGATATTATCACCCATTCAGTTTAACTCCAACCACTCTACCTCCTAGCTTGATACTACTTGTTTCACCTTGTCACTTGAATCTGTCTCTGAGGCTCTCTGTAGCCTCATGCGTACAGCTCCAGGGTCAAATGCTCTCCAATGTAAGAACAATAGTTTCATGTCCTTTACCGACTAATATGGCTGTCCCAATGCAGTGAACACAACATTAGATAATTTGGTGAGGGTAGCTGTTGTTTCCACAGCTCCTGTCAAAATAAAAGAAGTAGAGGTTTATGTGAGGAATTTCCTCATTGGCAAGGATTGTTCAGCCCCGTCGAGCTTTAACAAGGACTCAACTACAGGACTCTTTAATCAGTTCGATTCCAATCTTGGTTCAGGCTATAAGCTGTCTGTCCCTACTCTCTCTCCTCCTGCTATATTACAAGACATAATTCTGGAATAATCCTTCTTTCCAATGACTATGGATAACTCAACCTCTCCCACTGTGAAGGCCAGCACCTCGTCTACCTCTGCTAGGAATACTGGGATCTGATACTTAGGAATCATTCTATATAGGGTAATCCCACTTGGAATCAGAATCTTGGGTTTCCAACACCCCTCTCTGGCCTCCTTACTAGGCCCAC
Organism: Tuber melanosporum; assembly: GCF_000151645.1. Lineage (NCBI taxonomy): Eukaryota > Fungi > Ascomycota > Pezizomycetes > Pezizales > Tuberaceae > Tuber > Tuber melanosporum. Next base: position 27,322 of record NW_003298857.1, on the reverse strand, counting down.
ATGTCATGATACAAATCATTCTCAGTTACGTCATGTGACTATAATGCTGCAGAATTGAAGGTGTAAGTATAAGACTGTATTCATTAGTATATTTTATCCGACCAGATCATGTTCATGGGGTATATGTGCTGGGCCCTACAGCTAGGTGCTAGAAGTAGAACGGAGTGAATCAGGTAACTATCCAGAGTACTACTAGGTTTAGAAAATGTAATGACTCTCACATAAGCCATAGGTAACAGGACACTTTCATATGATGGGATAGTATCAAATGATAAAGAATCTTGATGAGAAACTAATACATTGGCATCTACCCTTCAATAACCAGAAGAGGCTAGAACTCTGAGGGAGACTACCACAGAGGTTAATGGACTTTATGCAGTGTTACAACTAGGTTTCAGAACATCTTATATCTGCCAGGATAACTCCCATTACTAGAACGGTGATACAAACCCAGGTACACAAAGCAACCAAGCATTGTCAACCGAGTGATTAACTGTCAATCTGGTACAATAGCCTCCGGCATGTTAGTAAGAAGTCCTGTGGAAGATATCCATCTGTTGAATAGAGAGTTATGAAGGTTAGAAGTGAAGTAACCTAGCAAGGTTGCGATTAGAACTACCTTTGCTGATACAACCTGCCGTGGAAACTGATCATTTGATCATTGATGGAGACAATTGGTGTCAACTCAGTTCAACTTAAGAACTAGGCCATAAGTCTAAAGATTCTGATAATTGAATAATTACTATTAGGAACAGCATAGTTTCTAGATAGTATAATGTAATTGCCGAAGAGGGTGTGGTGACTTTCAGGGTCTCTACATACTCGCACCTTTGAAGAATATACAAAATTGTAAGTTATAATCAGAAAAGTACAGAATTGTATAATAGATATATGTAGTCAGCGAACACGTAGACATAGAATATAAATATTGCACTGCATCGCAAGCTTTAAACATCATTAAGCAATGGAGAAGAGACCTTAATAATATAATATTGTCTTCACAAATCTATTCTACTTTACCTACCTTACTTTGATTTTAGTAGTCATAACAGAAATGAGTGCAATTAGAGCCTTCGTAGACAATTTCCCTCTACAGAAACGAGTCTTAGTTGGCCTAGACAACTCTGAAGTCTATCAGATTGACTCTGCCTAATAGTATATTGTTAGATCTCCTTGTTACCAAGGCTCTCTATCTACCTACCTCCACCTACAGCACGACATAGTCAGAACACCAAGTTTCCTGCCACCTATTCTATACTAACTTAAACTTCCGCAAGCTCTGACTTCATAGTACTCATAAAAGAAAAATAAGAAGCTCACAAACCAGCAAAGAAGATGTCACAACCTCCAAAGCAAATCACTCTGGGGGAACCGATGAATACTTTGGGAGATAATCACTCCACAAGTTTTAGTTACCTGTTCTCTCTACCTCTGACTCTCCGGAAACCTTTTCCAGTACTGGCAGCCAAAGCTCCCAGTATTCCTCCATCCTTAAGAGCCCACTCTACCATTTCTAGATCCTTCACGCCACGTTCAAGTACATATGCAGTAGAACCTACCAGACATGCTACTTGGGTAGAAATACTCATTGGTCAAATCCGGCAAGACAACTTAACTAGTATTGATACCGGCAATATTGCCATTGATCTTCTGTTAGCCCACTCATAAGCCAATACACGAGGGCCAATAGAAGTCTAGCAACTATAGCTAGAAGGACAAGATATACCAGATATTGCTGTTATCTTACATTGGTATACTGTGGTGGAATCAAACATCAGAGAGATCCAAGAAAGAATCAATAGGGAAATTGCCACCAAATTGGCAGTACAAGATGCACAAGAAGAGCATCATGAGAAAGCAACCACCCCACTGCAGCAAGAAGCTCTCAAATGAGACCTTATTCTGAAATGAGCTTTCTAAGAGTTCAGAGCACAATAAACACAATGCAACCAAGCATTGCAAACTCTAATATCCAATCTCATTGTCTGGCAAGAATGGAAGGCAGAAAATTAGGGTCAAAATTCCCATACCATTTAGAGGGATCAAACCCATATATCTGATAGCTTAGCCCTAGTACTTAACAGAATCAAAGTACTTGGCAGTGGACAACTCCGTAGTCAATAAGCTATGTTGGAGTTGATTCCAGAAGAATCGGAAAATGCTGAAGAAAGGGAGTATTCAGAGGAAGCCCCTGTCTGAGATAAGAGAAAATAAAGAAAAAAAGAACCCCCAACCCCAGTAGTACCGAGTGGCAATGTGGATGATAGGAGTAATGATGGGGATAACAATAGAAATAGAGGAAAGGATAGAGGAGGACCATCCAGGTTTAAATGAGAACTAACCTCTGCACAGCATGGAACAGTCGATGTACTTGCAGAAGGATTAGCCCTAATTGTTAATCTACCAGAAGATCCACCTTGATTTTTTGAAGCCAAAACCAGGCAATATGTCGACTACTAGTTAGCCTAATGTGTAGATTACGGCGAATACAAAGCCAGGTTTTAACATAATAATCGAGAACATATCATCTGTACTCTGGAGAGAATAAAAGGGGATCAGGCCAGCCCAATAGCAGCCCAGTATCAATGTGTAATGGATGGCCTCAGGGGAGAAGAACAAGACTTGGAGCTCTACTCATGGACTCATTTTGAATACAAATTCACCAGTCAGTATGTACCTCTCGAAGACGTGTATAAAGCCATTAAAGACATTGAATGAGGAGAGTATAAAAGCAATATTCAGACATATATGGACAAGATGTGTAACCTAAACCTCCATGCTCGACTAATAGGACCAGCCTGGTATATGGTGTATATCAGCAAATTAACCTCCAGGATTAGATGGCGACTTTCCTTAAACAAATATGATAGCAACACAGGATGAAAAAATGCAGTCTGGGAAGCAAGAAGGGAGGAGGAGGAACTGAAAGAATGGGAAAACCTAGATTTAGAAAAGCCAAAACCAGTGAAAGCATTCTCAAATAAAAAACCTATGGACAAGAATCAACCAAAGGTGAAAAGGGAAAAACTCTTTATAAATGGATGTGGTTCCTCCAAACAAAGGAAGCAGGATGCAGAGCCTGAGAAACCAGCAAAGACGTCTACAGCAACTATGAATTTGATACAAACAAACTTGAAATTGGCACACGAAGGAATCCCCAGTTAACGATTGAGGACAAAATGCGGGAAGGCAATCGCACTCATTGCAGAAAGAAAATCCACAAGTACAAAACCTACTGGAGACAAATTCAGGTATCTAGAACAAGGACAGAAGATTGCCCATTCAAGATGCCAAGGCCCAGAATAGTGGCAATAGTGCATCATTGCAGAAAGATCTATACCATCTATGTTCCAAAAAATAACACGCTCCGGAAACCAGGTGAAGACAAAGAAATAACGGACGTCATTTTATTGGTACTGACAACGATAGTGTTCAAGTAGTCTAGAGAGACATACTCTCTAGGAATTGAAATTAATAGACAAAGAGAATGTTGTAGCGAAGGAATCAACCTTGCAATTATGACCTGGGTGGGTGTATAAGCTTCCTTCTTACTCCACGGTCATGCGGATTAATAAAGAGGAATGTACAGATTGGCAGCAACTGTCACGAATGTGACTTTACACAGCTGTAACGATCCCTCCTCGGATGGTTAGTTCTTGGCAACGGGGAACGATACTTCTCTTCTCTTTCTTCTTCTTCCTTCGTCTTACGATAGCGCTAGGCCTCTGCCTACGTTACCGATAGTACAAGACCTTTGTCTTCTATCGGAAATGCCTATCGTAAGTTTTCTCTAACTCTTCTTCGTGAAGAGCCCTCATTGGTGTGACAATAATGTTGCAATAATGATAAAGATCGTAAAGTTGTTTTATATTCATTAAAGTAACAAATAGGGAAAGTACTGAGAACAAAGCGTAAAGAACCTATCTTCCTTGGCCACATCGGCCTCCTTATATCGTATTCTTCCCGCCTGTAGTCATGTGACCTAAAGTGGTCACATGTGCGAAACCAAATCATAACAAACTAGTCATGTGACCAAAGTAATCACGTGTTCAAAACCCATGACCTTATAGCGAGGTCATGTACAAAAACTCATAAACCAATCATAACGTAATAAACAAGTCATATGACTCGACTTAGTCATGTGCGTGAAACCCATGACCTCATAACGAGGTCATGTGCAAAACATAAATCATATGCACAAGGCTTACCTGCAAGGCACCCTCGCAAGGCATACTTGCCAGGTGCACGTCCCATGACTCATATTTGAGCCATGTGCGAAAGCATTACAAATCCCACACATAACAAATTATATGACCCAAATGAGTCATATGTGTGAAACAATAACATACCTGTGACTCATAACTATGTGTCACGTGAAAACCTCTTTTATGCTAAGCGACGTTCATGACATTAGCTCTCCTCCTCCTAAGTCTGAGTCCCATCAGGCTTTTTCTCCCAGTTTCAATAGTTCCCATCCTGCCAAGTGCATGGTCCTTCTCAACTTGTAGAAAGTTTCGTCTGCCATCCTCCATCTGACCCTTTCTGATTCTAAGGTCAGATTCACCATCTCGATTGTGTGCCTCTGATTATCGTTCAACTGTCTTGGCCCCATGATCATTTTGTCGTTTGCCGAAATTGTGGCCTCACCTTGGCCAAGTTGTTCTCGAAGTCCCCGGATCTGCCTGTGTAGGCTCCTAACGTCTGGTTCCGTGTCTGCTGAGGAGTTTTGGGCCCCTCCCTCCCTGGACCACGTCCTTGCGGCTTATGCCTTTCTGGCATCCTCTCCTTCCAACTCTTTCTTGCTTCCATCTTTCTGCAGGTAGAATCCTGCAGATATTTTCTGTGCCCTGTGCATCCTGCACCCATTTCTGAAGGGTTGTTGCCAATGCTTGAGGACATGGTCTGGGCATGGGCCACGCTTTCGACATTCCTTCGGGAACCATCCTGAGCCTTCTTTGTCGCCAAAATGTGTTTGGCAACTGTCATCATAGCATAACGTCCATGACATGGCATTATGCTATGTTTGTTGTTCTCTTTCCTTGAGTTCCTCATTGGTCTGCCCCATGAATGAGTATTCGGGGCTGGTGGGTGTGGTTTGGTATGGGCTATCACCATAGCCCTTGTGCGATTCCAGCGCGCAGGAGCCTTTCTATCGCCTTTGTCTTGGTTGAACGTGATCGTCATCTGGGCTGAGCTTGCCTGGTTATCGCTGGTGGAAGGTTGAGATAGCATCTTTTGCGTGTTCAAAGTTCTGTGCGAAGTACTATGTTTTATCTTGTTCGGGCGAATATCCTGTCCACTTGGCTCGGTATTGGAGGTGACCGCGGAAGAAGTGGGAATAGACTATTTCGTCAAGCTCATATTCTGGTTCTCCGTTGAGTTCGATTAGAGGGGGAGGACTTGGTGTTTGTGAGGAAAACTGGTTGTATAATTCGAGGAGTGAGATGTGGAATGTGTTGTGTATTCACATTGAGGGGGGAAGGTCGAGTTTATAAGCTCGGCTGCCCACTGTTTCCAATATCCTAAATGGTCCAATTTTCTTGTAGTCCAATTTCGTTGATGGTCGTGTCATATGGATATTGCGTGATATCAGCCATACCATATCTCCTGGTTGTATGTTCGGATCTGGTCTTCGGTGTTTAATGTATTGTTTCTTTTGTTGTTGTTGTGCTTGACTCATTTCATATTGTAATGTTTCGTGTAGTTTCCCCATATTGGTTTTATCCTGTATCACATCATTAATCGTATTATATGTTGTCTGACTTTGAGGATGTTGTCCGTAATTCGCGAAGAAGGGTGTCTTGCCTATTGTTTCTTGCTTTCCATTGTTGTATGCGAATTCGCCATAGATAACAGCTTATACCAATCATCTTGTTGATAATTGACGTAGGCCCTGAAATATTGTTCCAGTATCGCATTTACCCGTTCCGTTTGTCCATCCATTTGTGGGTAGAATGCTGTGCTCATCCTGTTTTGTATCCCCATTTCTCCGGTTACTTTCTTCCATAGTCCCAATGTGAATAGTGTTCCTCGATCCGTAATGATTTTTTCTGGGAGGCCATGAAGTTGGAAAACCTCTTGGAAGAATGTTTGTATAAATTCCCTCATGTTGATATCATTTCTGACCGGAATGAAATGACTCATTTTGGTCAGACGATCCACCATGACCAGGATACCATCGCAAATTTCAGATGCCAGTAGATCCGTGATGAAATC